>NW_020451277.1:73058-164531 GCF_003343035.1 Apteryx rowi
CAGGATGGGAAATTATTGTGGGAGCAGGAGCTGTACAATAACTTTGTATATAATAGTCCTAGAGGATATTTTCATACCTTTGCTGGAGATGTGAGTCTCAACATCTTTGAATATCTATTTTAAATGTCTTTTATTTGCGTAGTAGCTTCTTCTAATATAATTGAGATCTTCACCTTCATTCTGTAAAGTTAGTTATAAAAGTACAATATTAATTATTCCTTGAAGATTTTTGTTTATAAATAGACTTTTGTGTCTCAACTAGAAAACTTAATCCATAAGACAGAAGCATAAAATGCACTTATTTTCAACTCCCTTTAGTGATAATACATTTAACACATTTTCACTTGCAGATGATGCTTGTGAAGTTTCATGTATCCTTAAAACACAAATTTTTGCCTTTTTCTCCCCTTTGATTTCAGCCTACAAGATTTTGCTCAAATTTGATAAAGTATGAGCTTTAGAAACTTGATTAGTAGATGAGCATCCCTAGGTTAGAATATGTTTTAAGACTCTGGTGCCAAATTTACAGTGTGGTGTTTTTCTTATTTTTGTTTTTTTGTTCTTTTTTTTCCTGGTTATACCTTCAAAAGGTATAAGAAAACATTTAAGAAAACCTTTGAAGCGTTTTCTTAGTCATGGGTGGGGGGGAATATTAATGTTTTTCAGACATGTCAAGTTGGTCTTAATTTTGCTAATGAAGAAGAAGCTAAACTATTCCGAAAAACAGTAACAGATTTACTTGGACGACGGCAAAGAAAATCTGGTAAATATTCGAATTAATCTTAAGTTCAGGCTTGTTTATGTTTTGGGGGGGAGGCAGGAAATTACTTCTATGTCTGAAAGCTCCTGAAGGCATTACTGCCATATTTATATGTAGAAGTAATGGCATTATGAAAGCATGTTTCATTTTTCTATTGTGCAAAAAAAATTCTTCTGAAGTAACTTTGGTGCTCTTTGCTGTAAGTTTCTGTGCAAGTTGGACTCCAAGGTTATGGTGTTTGAAAATATAGACCAGGAAGAAGCAAAAAGGGTAAGCTGTCAGTGGGAAAACTAGAAATCTTCCCGTAAGCTGTTTTCACATTTGACTAAACACTCTTTTAGCTCTGGGCTGTTTGTAACTAATCTGTTTAAATTCAGCCCAAGTGGGTTGTAACGAAGATTTTACCATCTGGTACGTTCAGTAGTCCATGTGAATGAATTATTGGCATTAGTCCAGCGTTTAGTAAAGAAATGTCTTTTATTCACAAGCAGTAATCTTGTCAGAAGCCAAGAACAGAAGACATAGTGTGTCTGTAGTGTTCCTAGCAGTGCAGGACGGTCTGAAGCATGACATGTATTTTGCCAGCTGCAGGATGCCTTAGAAGCATGGTCACTATTCTAAAGGGAGCTCGGGCTTCTTACAGATCCTGTCTGGGTCCTTTTATGAGGAGCCCATTAGCACCTTGCCTGTCTGACAGCCATGTGACCATGAAGAATAAGCTGATGTTAAACATGGGCTGGGCACACATGGATGTTCTCAGGCTTGCTGTAAGCAGTAGCACGGGCTTATGTCCAAGCTACAGGATGCTTTTCTGTAGTCCATTCTGGACTTGAATTGCACTAGGAATGCAGTATAATCCAATGTAAAGAGGAATCCCTGATCTTGCAATGCCATCCTTGCAAGTGTTCTCAGTAACCTACATGATCTATGTAGCCATTTAGATTTCCTTCAGGTGTGGTGCCTCAAGCACAGAGCATTCAGTCCGGAAGCTTAACTGCTTTCTTTAAGTTTACCTATGGGCAGAGTTAGAATATGGTAGTATGACTTCTTGAGAAGAAGTGAGGATACTAAGAAATGACATTATTAATGTATGTTTCTGTTTTGTAGAGTAAGAGTAAACTTGCATCAACTTGCATCCCCTGTTCTTGAAGTTTCATTCTATTAACTATTATCTGTCTAAAATATTGTGCTACAGTGCACAGACATGACTTGGGAGGAAATAAGTATCCAAGTTGTTGGCCATGATAAACTGTTCGAAAATAAAGTGGTTCCGGTCAAAAAACCCTCCCCTGTTCACAGGATGATCAAAATTCTGCATGTAGTTTTTCTTCTCAAGACAACAAAAGTTTTCCTGCTTACACTTTGAGCAAATGTCTTGGTTTGTGTGCTCAAAATCATGTGTAGGATGAGCTTACTAATATTTTTTATTTTTATTTTTTTTAAACTACACATTGAAGACAACTTAAAAAAAAGACTTTTTTTTCATGTTCAGTTTCAAAGCAAGAATTAAAAAAAAAAAAAACAAGGATTTCCTGGAACAAGCCACCAGATGGAGTTCTGTATTTATGGCATGGACAGGATTGTATCTAACTGTGATTCTAAAATAACAGGCTTTACACTTCTGCAAGTCATAACCTGATTTGCAAAGTGGCATAATACTTCTTAATGCAATTAACTTCTCAAAAATAGAAGCTGTATAGCCTGGTATTTTTGATGTCCTTTCTATTTAAAGGGATTTTGTCACTCCTGTGCCTTCCAAAATATTTCATTTCATCATGGTGCCACCTGACATATTTTCTACTGAAATGAGTACTCTGTGATCACTTAGCAGCATCTTTTGCCATTCAGGGCTTGCTAAGAGATTTTTCCAGGAGTCTTTTGGAAAGCTGTTGTCATTGGGAGGCAGCAAGAACAACAATTCTTCCTCAGAAAGCTATGGCTTGAGGCTGAGACTAGTATCGCTATGCAAAATATCATCTAACAGCCTCAAAAGGAGGCTAGCTGTCTGCTCTTTTTCACTGTACATGAAATGTATTCCAATGTGTGGACAGCTCTAGAGTAAGCGCATCTGGAGTTCCACAGAGATGAAAGTACAGGTCCACACTGAATGTACAAAAGTTTGTTTATGGGGTGAGTGTAATAGAGAATAGAATGAGAGAAAGAAGAAAGAAAATGATTGAGGTGAAGTCTTCATATTTTTAATATCATTCTGCTTTTCGTCTAGCTAAATTCTGATTTAAAAAAAAAAAAAAGTCAAAATTAGTTTCTTAACCTTAGGAAGAAATTACTATAATCAGTTAATTTCTCTGGACTTGCTTAAATGGTCTTTATACTTAATTCTTAAAAACTGATCCCAAATAGTTCCTCTTAGTAAGCAGATTGAAGAAACATTGAACACAATGTTTCTCTTAGTGCTTGTCGGTTTGGAACATTCACACTTTGGGTATACCTGCACACAGGAACCATGAATTCTTTTATTTTCTTACTTTGCATCAGGAATGTTGATGTGTGTTCACACACAGGGACTGTCCTCTTCATGTGCTGAGCACTTAGCCATAATTTTGCAGCAAAGTCTTTAGCCTTGTTTTTAGCTGCCTTTGAGGTAGAAGGTTTGAGTGCTTGACTAATTTTATAGACAGCTTGTAGTTCTGGAGTGGGAGCTTTGTTAGCCCTCTCAGAAGCTCTCTGCTTACCATGCAAGCTTTAGCTCCTGATGACCTTCCTAATGCACTTCAGGAACTTCATACAGTGGATGCTGCATATGGAGAACATCTTCTGACTCTTTGGTTACAGCTTTCGTTTTGTCTGCCTGGGAGACAAGCATATCTCTGAAGTGTTCAGCTTGCATGGGTTCAAGTCTAAGCAGAGATCCCTCTTGTTTCCAGGAATACTTACTGAAGGAATCGTTGTGTTTCTCGGACATGGGCAGTTGGTGCAATTGATGCCTCTTTTTGCATCATTAGGCATCTTCATCCTCAAAAAAAGAGAAATTTCTCTGATAGAGTACCTGCTCTTGACGCTGCTCTCCAGTCAGGTCTTCTGCACTTCAGAACAGGAGATCATATTTTTCTGGTCTGCAGTGGCAACTGTAGAAGAACAGAACTAGTGACTTTTGGCCACAGATTAACCTTCTTATATAAACCCAGCAAAAAATACTGGAAAAAGTGTGTAAAATGTCTCACTTTGTTTTCTGTTACTTTATCTCTTGAACTCTCTTTCTCCTAATGAAAATTGTAATGGATTCCCTTGATTTAGCACAAGGTCACTCAACATTTCCTATGAATGCCTAGTGCTTTTGCCAGCATCCCATCCTGTGCCAGATGACTTGCTCTCAAACCTACGCTCTCCTTTACTGTCTCTGTGAGTTGTTCCTTCCTGGATAGGACTGTAAGTATGCTCCAAAAGTTGAGCAGTCTTTTTGGCAGTCCAGCATGAGTAGTTTCTTACCCTGTATATGCTTAGGGAGAGAGAGCACAGTATTGGGCAAAAAAGCCCCTTTTTGTCCCCTAGACCTGATACCTTTTATTGAGGATTCCTTGCAGGGGCTTGCTGTCTCTGTGCTAAATAAGCTCTGTTGTGAGCTAAGAGACAACGCTTGTCCTTGGAAGGCTTGCTCAGCCAAAGATGATTCTCGGAGGTTTTTGGTCATATTCGTTCTTTACTCCCACCTGAAGATCAGTATACCAGGTCAAATTGCCTTGCACACTTAATTGTGGGGTGGATTTTTTTTTTTTTTGGGGGGGGGGGGGTACAGATCAAAACAGTCAGATGCCTGCTCCCTTCCTTGGGGAAGACTGTGTTTGTGTCTTGAAAAATATAATGGGTTGGCAGTTTTGGAC
This sequence comes from Apteryx rowi, assembly GCF_003343035.1. Taxonomy (NCBI): domain Eukaryota; kingdom Metazoa; phylum Chordata; class Aves; order Apterygiformes; family Apterygidae; genus Apteryx; species Apteryx rowi. Next base: position 77,658 of record NW_020451277.1, read on the forward strand.
TAGGTCCCTGATAGATTCCAGATACTCTAGATTTAAAAGGGACCATATACAGTCTTTCTTATGGAGCCATGTTGTGTGGCAGGGGGAGATGATAAACTGTGCTTGCCCACATAGGTACTGCTAAACCCAAAACTTTTCAGAATGTGTGTGTAGGTATGCCTATAGTGTAAATGTAACTGTGAGCTATGTGTCTTGAAGGATGATTGCAGTAGGTAAATGTCTGAGGTAGATAGCGATGAGTAGTAAGTGAGGGAAATTCCTTTTAAAGGAGAGTTTACCATTGTAGGCTGACAGTAGTGCCTGAGACTCCTAGGTGTGACATGTTTGCAACTACATTCTAACATGTCAAACAAAATTCTTCATGCTCAGTGAAACAGTTATTAGTACTTAGGCGATTGAATTCTGTTCCCTGTTTTTCAGTTATCCAGTGAGTAACATTGGGTAAAGTGACTTGCCTCTGTCTTATATTCTTTGCATATAAAACCAAAATAATTGAGAAGTGCTTTGGGGTCTGTGGGAGAACATCACTGCTTAGAAGTGCTAATTGTATTTCAAATTAAAATTAAGGACCTGTCTCATTCACTAGTAATCAAAAAGTATAACATTATTTGAAGTCCTGTGTTGATAGGTTGTATCTGAACAAAGTCATTTGAAAGCTGCTTGTTGACTCCAAAATTTGGTGAAGTGTTCAAAACGTCTGAAACTCAGCCACTTCCTTATGTTCAGATTTAGTTTGCTCACTTCAAATTAGTGTTTATTTCTAAGATGTTTTTTATAGTTTTGTAATGCTTAATTTTGTTTTAGTTGGGCAACAAGTAGGCTTTAAAGATATTCTTAGGTTCTTAAGAGTAGGTTCAAGGTCATTCAAAGCTTCGCTAGAAAAATAAAATTTAGAATGAGTTTCTGGTGATACCGATGAATAAATAGTTCTTTTCCTTCTTTCAACAGAAAAAAGACGAGACCCACCAAATGGTAAGCTTTTTGCATGAATTACTGCATTTTATTTTTTGCCCAATTCTGTCAATTACTGTTAGTGTATATCTTTGCTTTGGACTTGTTCAGGATAGTTATGTGGTGGAGAAAGCAGTAAATTTGTATTCTGGAGGTTAGTATATTTGTTTTGCTTCTGTTCTTTGGTGTTTGTTTAGTTCTTGCTTGGAAGATTTGTGGCTTAGCTGGCACTTGTAAAGTATATTTTTGGAGGAGCATGTTTTATTTCAAGTAGAACAGAAGCCCTTCAGCTTAAACTATGCAGAAGGCTTTGTATTTTTCATTTGCTGCTGGGTCTTCAGAATACATGTATATATGGTTGATATACAGAACCTTGCTGAAATTAAAACATAGTTATAGGGGAGGGTATTTATTTAAAGATAGGTTTAATCATGACAGAGTTCATAAAACACCTCTAAAATCTGAGTTTCAATTTATCCAACTAACCCTGTAGCATAGTCTTTTGGACATATATTGTATGTTGTTCAACTTTAAACATTTTTCTTTGCATACAAGGATTATTTGAATTTATTTGCCTCAAGAATACATCTTGCTGACATGAAGATGCAGGCTCCTCAGGAGATCCTGCCATTACTAAATTGATAGAAGGAATCAAAATTAAGTATAACTTTGATCGAAAAATTTTATTGTTTATTCCAAGATCAAGTGAAAAATGCACATCAGTGAATATCAAGCATAAAGTCTTTAATCTCATTATGAGCCCACACTGAAACTAAAAAGTGATTTTAACCTGTAATATTTCTGTTGGTGATCCGGAGTGTAGGTCATATTGCCATGTCTATTAGTTTGCTACTTGAGCAAGGATATCGTCAACTGATTATCTGATGTCCCTAAACCCTGAGGAGGAGTAGTCTTAAGTCCCTAAACCCACAGACTTGAGGAGGTAGTCTTAAGGTTATACTAGCCAAGGTGTCTAAGCATCTCGGTAAGTCACGGAAGTAGGTAATTGCTAACTAATCCTGACTTATGGGAACTACTGATGGCCTTTATTTCCAAATAAAGCCTCCGCAGTGTAGAATGTGTCTCCAAAAAAAATCAGTGTTTCTGTTCTCATAAACACTTTAGTTTTGAGGAAGCACAGGCAGTAATGTTGGTAACTCCAGTTTAGCACAGGCATTTCTGATATCCATTTCTTCAGCTGGATTCCTTCAGTTAATTTGTGGTAATACCAGTGTATGATCCTCTAAGTTTCCTGAGCCTTCAGGTTGTAATTGTTCTACCTTTTCAGCAACATTTGCCTCCCCTCACCTAAACAGTATCTTCCTGATAGCAGTGTCTGCAGGACAGAGGGAAAGAAAAACAGTAGTTGTGATGCTGTATAGCACCACGTGCCACAAAAAAAAAAAAACAAAAAAAACCTTTTGTCTCTACTGTAAATCTTCACCTCCAATAACACAAACAAATCATTTGTCTGACTTCTTATGTTTGACTGAAATAAGATTTAGGAAAACTAAACCTGTGAAAACTTTTGTACTGAAAATATAAATGGTAGTTTCCATTATTCATCCTGTCATAGCTCAGGCAACAGCAGCTTCTTGGAGGAAAAATACTGATGGACTAAACTTGCATGCTTTCATCCTATACATTTGTGCTGAATTGTTCTATAAAAGACATAGGCTTATGCTCAGTGTTTATGCTTTACAATCACTAGTCAAAGCTCTGCATTTTACTAACCTGGGGTGTCCATATTTCTTTCATGAACTGTCTACCTTTCTTTTATGATTTCCTTGAATTGTATAAAGCTTGTCTGCTTTATTGATAAAGGAACTAAGGTTTGATTAGCTGTATTCCTGCCTTCTGTAGTCTCAGCTGAGACAGGCTTGGGACATAGGTTATAGCCTCAGATGATGATGGCCTTCAGACTCTTCATTTCAGTACTTGCAATTCAGCCTGGAACAGAAGAAATAAACTGTCAGTGTGTAACTGAAGAAGAGCTCTTGTAGGGTAACTTTTTTTTGTATTGCTTTCTGTACAGTGAAATCTTTCCCCCCAAAAAAATGGATTACTTGCTTTTTTTCCTGTACTGTGTATCAGTACCTAGTTACTTTAAAACTGAAAAACAGCAACAGTCACATTTCTGTAATCATATGATCCATGCTTGAAATACTGTGGGGTATTTTGTTTTAGCTGGGGCTTGTTTGGATTTTCTGCATATATTGAGGTAAATGTAGAGTTGTATGGGAAAAACGCTGTAAGATATGATCTTTCCAGTGGTATGGATTTGTTTTTTGGGTTTTATTTTGTTTTTACAGAATTGCAGGATTAAATCAAATTAGCATTAACAGTTATATAAAGCGTATTAGCCTGTAACTTCCTGGGATTTACGTTCTGCTCTCATTTGTGATGACGAGGTCTCTTTATGCAAATAAAGAGGAGTTGTGGTGGTTGAACTGACCTCTTAGTGAAGTTCCAGATGAAAGGAGGATTTGTCAGAGAACTAGTCTTTGAGGAAATCTCTAAAAATCATGTGACAGATTTATTTCAGCTGTTAACTAGAACAGTTTACAGTTATTCTAAGGCATCTGTTCCAGGCTACAGACAGCCCAGAGAAGTTCTAAAATACAAGAAATTTTATAAAGTAGAAAATATTTCAAAATGTTTTGTACCACGTTTGCTGGAGCCCCATCTGAGGATATCACAGATATTGATAACAGTGGATGCTTAAAGCCACTGTATTGTCAGGTACTTCCTAATGATGAGCTCTATATGCTTCTCTCATCTTCATTTATTGAGCTGTCTACACCTTATGGGGAAGGTGCATGTATTATGATGGGAAAATTTTTACTGGATATAAATATGGCAGTTCTAGAAGAATATAATTCTTTTCAAGGTTCTTGTATCCCTCGTGGACATCTAAGATCTAAAGCTGATGATAAGAATAACCAAAGATCTTTCTGTGATATCTAGAATGAATATTATTAGTATCAAGGAATCAGGCTATCAGCCCTTAAACTGAGTTCTGGTGAATAAAATTTCATTTTGAAATTTTTCTTCACGTAACCTTTTATGGTTAATTTAGGGTTTTACATGCAAAAAGCAAGGCATATATTGAAAGGCTTTGTCAGTTGTGAGTATATTGGGAACTTTACATGTTTTATTTTAAATTTCAGTATAGCTTGAAACTACAAATATCTATAATAGTGAGAGAGTATAATCAATGATTAAATAGAAAATGAGCTGCTACAGTGTTTCATACTAAGCTAATGAAATAAAGACTGTAATTGTCCGTTCATCCTGAAGATGTACTTAACTGCACATTGTTAAGTTTTGAGTTGATAGTACTGGACAATTAGTGAATTTAATGCTAATTTTAAGTGTTGTATATAAATTGCTGTGCATAGCAATATGTGGTCAGTTTGTGTTTTAGTACTCTCAGAAGACAGTTGTCTAGACTGTAGCATTTCTAGTTTTGTAATTGCTGCTAGCAGAAAACACTTGTTGTTGCTTGTGCTGTTTTCATGCAGTTTTAAATCTTGTCCTCAAGCACTTGCACTGGAATGTAGGAGCTGCCACGCGATTTCAGATGAGCTTTGTCTAGCCCAGTGTGTTGTTTCTTTTCTTGTTTGTTGTTCTGGTCGATACTAGACACTACCTACGGAGGTGTTAAACTGCGCATCCGATAATTTACCTATCACAGTGCCTGCTTCTTTCTGATTCAGAGTCTGGACTGTGTAATCTAAGGCTTCAGAAGGCTGGTCCCTGCAGAAAGTTTAGGATGACTGAGTACTCCCTACAAAATGCAGTTGTGAATAGATGATGTCAAAATAAGGTTCTGCTCTACCAAAGTCTGATAAATGTTTTTTCTCATCCACTTCAGTATAAGGTTGGAAGCCTGAGTTTAAGATAAAATATTTTAATTGACTTGCTGACCATTGGGTAGCAACTCAGAGGGGAATGGAAGATGGCTTCAATTTTGGAAGAATGAAATTACTTATCCTTGTAGGTTTTTTGTTTTATTTTTTTGAGGGGTGCACATGTGCACGCACATGTGTACATATATATCTCTATATATAGATATTTATGAACAACATGCTTAAATTACCTCTTAGTATTTAAATACTACTAGCATTTGCTTCAGAGCTATCTTCAGTGAAAGCTGAAAACCTGTGTGGAAAACCTGCTAGGTATGATTCTTTACTAGTATTATGTAAATAACAAATACAACTAGAATGCTAAAATTGGCAGGAGTATAATTCAGATACATTTAAAATGACTAGATTAGTAATTCAGAATTGTTTATCTCAAGAATGAGGTGTGAGAATTTAATTCATAATTTGAGTGTTTAATTTGTGTTTCCAGTGCTGCTTTTATTGCTAGTACTCTTCAAGCTCTTTTTATCTGGGTCTTTGATTATTTTGTGAACCTGTCAAAGAATGAAAAATAAAAAAAAAACCTGAATAGCTCTATAAATACTCTGGTGCTTCAGAGAGGTGATAATGTATACAGAGTGAAGTCTCTATACAGTCTGAAATTCTTGTGTTAAGTTCTGTGTGCTGTAACAGAAATCATTCCCATTTGAAGCTTGCTAAGCAAAAGATCTCCTTTAAGATCAGTTTACTGTGCTGTCAAGGTAGTGGTATGCTGGTGTTACTGTTTTATTTATGGAAGTCAGAGTACCTGTATCTAGGATTGTAGTTGCACTTGTTTCTGTGTAGAAACATACCTTAATGTTTCTTATTCTAATGAATAAAAAAGTTCATGAATTCTGTACACATCTTAATTTCTTAATTTCAAATTATTTCCTTTACCAAACTTTCAAAAATTAAATTCCAGTTTACAAAACTCTTCTGGCCTTGCTCTGCTGTAACAACATTTTTTTCTTCAGCAAATAATTTAGTTTATACTTCTGACATCCAGAACTCAGATGCATGTGGCATGTAGAACAATGGCTACAGTACAGGTATCTTCCCATTCGGGGGAAAAAAAAGGGGCGGGGGAGGGGCAGTTAGTAGGTTTAAATATGGTTTTGTTGAAACACAATAGTAAAAATCTTGTACTTTCGCTTCACAGGTCCAAATCTACCAATGGCAACTGTTGATATCAAAAACCCAGAAATTACAACTAACAGATTTTATACTCCTCAAGTCAACAATATTTCATATACCAAAGAAAAGAAGAAGGGAAAAACTAAAAAGAAAAGATTGACAAAGGCAGATATTGGAACACCATCTAACTTCCAGTAAGGACACTTTTTGAGATTTGTCAGTTACACATGCAAGTGCTCCAGGCTTAAACTGTGCAACTGTTGTCATCTCAACTATAGTAATATGAGTTGGCATGCTGTGAGGTTTAAAGCAAGTTACTTTAGACACAGGTGAAGTTTACTTCCGTTCTAAACAAACACAAAATAACTTGCTGTTCTAAAGTAACTCAAAAAACAACTTAGCTGCATAAAGATGCCTAGATTAAGTGGTCAGCTTAACAGCCTCATTGATCAACTTTTTAACATTGCTGTTCTTAGGCTATGTCTGCATATTGTCATACAAAATACATGTGCTGGTTTTGACTTGGTATGCTAGCGGAAACAATATAGCCATGTTGTTATCTTTGGCTTTCTGTTTGCAATGTTACTTATTCTGGTATGTGGGCTACCACCTGTATTTTGTGATGAAAGTACAGGATGCACTTGCACACCTGTTAAGAATCAATCGAGTTTGTTTTCTAGCATTTCTTAAATGATAGCTATTGTTATAGATGGAAAATGTTATTTTGAAAAGCTCTGCTTCAGTTTACTGAATTGTTAATGGTTTTTTGAGCTGTCATTTGATGATTTGATCTTCTGCATTTTAAAATAAGTATACTTTGAATTCCTGTTGCTTTAACAAATAAAAAGCTTGAGTTAATTACAGGAAAGATCAGTTTCCTTGAAGTCTTAGAAAATCAGTGTTAGGATCACATCCCAAGTTAGTAAATCCTGTTCTTTTGAAGCATTCTGTGGCATCACTTACACTGATCTGCTTTTCTAGAGTAAAACTCCATAAAATAATGGTAGTGTTACCAGTTACTGTAATATTATAATTATAGTAATATTATTATAGTGTTTTGAGAGAATGTTCTGTAGAATAGGGCAGAGGACAGAAAATGAAAGGAGAGAGAGGCTAAAATGCATTTCTGACTAGGCTGTATTTGGACAATTCAAACATCAACTGAGCAGAGAATTGAAGTGCTGTATCTGTTAGTCACTTAATATTGAAAAACACAGAAAATAAGAAAATGAGACTTGATCTGTAAGGAAAATTGACTAATGATTGGTAGCTGGTCACTACTGTGGCTGTACTGATGCAGACTTGGCACAGGCAGACAAAACTGCAAGTCACGATTTGCCTTAACGTACCTTGCCTTTGATCAGAACTGTAGGAGGGGTGTTAAGTAGCGCGGATACATATGTTGAGTATGAGACTTTGTTTATAATGTCTGTCAGGCTTTGACAGTTGTGGAACACTATGTGCACTCATAAAATATTAAAGCTGTCCTAGAAAAGCTGAGAATAAGATGATAAAATATTTAATGAAGTTCAAACAAAGGATACGTTCTAGTTCATGTCAAGATTTGTATACAGACTAATGTTAAATGTAATTTTAAATTGTATGTAGTGGAACTTTGCAAAAGCAGCTTGAAAATGTATGGGTGTTTTTTTGGTGTGGTCCCCCCCCCCCTTAGGTTCTAGTTAAGTTTCCTGTGAATTGCAGCTAAATGTCACCTTAGTGTATAAGATACTTTAATTACTGTTTTTATGCAGTTACGAGAAAAATAATTTTTGGAATTGTTAGGAGAATATATCAGTTGAAGTTGTATGTAACTTGAGTTGTGATACTGATGAAGATGAACATTGTCAATGTTATTTATTCTGGATCAAAGTGGTAATCAGTAAATACAATTTTTGAATTCCTTTTGTTATCCACATGTGGACTTTCACTATTCTGAGCAGTTCAAAAAAAAAAAATCAAACTGTACTTAACATTAATATAACTTACTGCTGTATACACTTTTTTAAAATAACACAGGAGTTATGGTTACCTTACAAATATTTCCAGAGGTTTGTTTTTAATTGCAATGCATAATGTGTTGTGGTCATTATGTATAAGTAACTTATTTTCCTCCCTTTGAGGGATGAAAATAAATGAGAAATAATGTTAACATTTTACTTCATATGAACTTTAATATCAGTAAAGTGCAGTAATAATTTCTGACTAATAATCTCATGCACACAAGCTTTTAAAAGAACGTTATGAAATGCACAGGTATGTGGAGAGATAGCTATAAGATTATATTTGCTAGTAAACTTCTGTTAACTTGCCTATGCCAGTTAATGCATTAGAAATGGTTATGAGACTATATATTTGGAAATACACATCTAGCTTACACAAAGCAAGCTGTATCTTAACATCCAGAATCATACCGTAGTGATAAGTCTGACCATATGTTGGTAATGGAAGAAATTTAATATGCCTTCCATTTAAATAGAATTTCATATATTTAAATTATATTAACTTAAATATTTAAGCAAAGCAGAGGGCTTCCCTTTCTGCCTTTTCTGTAATATAATGCAATTTTTAAATTGGACTTCTCCTTTTCTTCTTACCCCTTGAGCTAAGAAGTCAACTAGTCAGTTATACCAAGACCAAAACCTGAACATAGAACAGCATTGTCATGAAGGAAACTTGTACTGTGGTGGTAATAACAGACCCAAGCCCGGATCCAACAACCATTGTGCTAGGCACTGTAAAAAGACAGCAAGACAGTCCTTGCAGTTTGGCACGCTTAGTCTAAGCTATATTGGCTGGTAACAGCTCACCTGGTATTTCTGTAACCGAGTTGGACTTTCTGAACTCTCAACATCTTGTTTTTGTAGAACTAACCCTTGGCAAGAAGAAACTCAAAATTTGGAGTGCTGATAATAGTACAGTTCTGTCTTTTATAGCCAACAGGCAGTTGTGTAAAGTGGCTTGGAGAGACACAAACTCTTCTGCTGCCTTTTTAGCTGATTAGAGAATCAAATAAAATAATTCTTTAATATCCACATGAAGTAGGTACTGGATTTTTAGGGGAGTAAAGGAGGTTGGAGTGAAGCCTAGGAAGATGGCAACCTTACTTTATTTCTCTGAAAAAAACAAAGCGAATGGGAGAAATGTCAGGAAAGTGGTTAGACAGCAAACCGTGATGGGAGGGAAGAGGAGGATTACAGCCATGTGACATTAAAGACCTTGGCAGAGGCTCTCCTTGGTCTTTGTGCAGCCCTTTTATTAGTATCAGTATGTACTGCAGGATGGTATGGAGCCTGAACTTTTTGCCGCAGGCTATAACCTAAGGGGAAAATTGGTTTCTCTGCTTTCTTTTTCTCACAAGACAAAAAGTGAGAAGAAGGGAAGTATTGTTATTCCCCTCACAAGTGAGGCACTGATGTGTCTAATGAGATCAAGGTAGAAGCTAGGTAGTGATTCAGATATCTGGGGGTTATTATCTTATTTTAAAATTGCTATTTTAAAATAATTATTTTGGTTAACAAGATTCTTTTTACTCTGTGGATTAAATGGACTTTTCTGCTTTTTTAGACACATTGGACATGTTGGTTGGGACCCAAACACAGGTTTTGATGTAAGTAATTTAATGCATTGTTCAACATACTGAATGGTTAAAAGCTGAAGAGGCTTTTTAACTTAAGTGGTTGAAGATTGGCATCAAATAAATGTTAATTCCACATCACATGATTTTTGAACTGCTTTGTTTCTGTAATTCAAACATAGAAAGATGATGGAGGAGCAGAAGGGAACAGGAATTTGGGATTAAGGGGAGAATTTGTAAAACTTAAGTTTTTGTGTTAGGTACATCCCCCTCCTAAAATAGTCCTTTCTGACTGAAAAATCCAACCCAGAGACGTGTGCTTTTGTTTTTGCCGCTCCTCCTAACTACATGGATTTTTTTTATTTTTTTTAATACAAATACAAATTAAAAAAAATACAACTGCTATTTCAAGGTACTTGGAACTGATCTGTTTAACTTGCAGGTGAACAACTTGGACCCAGAACTGAAAAACCTGTTTGATCTGTGTGGAATTTCAGAGGCTCAACTAAAAGACAAAGAAACTTCAAAGGTCATATATGATTTCATTGAAAAAACAGGAGGTGTGGAAGCTGTTAAAAATGAACTGCGTAGACAAGGTGGGCTTCCTTTTACTTCCACGTCAGGTTTTGCTGGGGTTATTTTGCCTTAAAAATTGGACTGTAAGCTGTTAATGATGATCAGTTTCTGATATTCTTCTCTGGACTTCATGTCACTGCAGATATATTGGATTTTGTAATGCTTCCGTACATCATACACTATGGAAAAAAAAAATCAAAAAAAGTCTGTGCATCACCCATGAGAGCACTTTCTTCTAAAGACTAAAGATCGTTTCTATGTCAGTTAAGTAACTTCCAGTAATGCTTTACTGACTGCAAAGCTATGCAGTATATTTCATGTGGATTTTTTCAGACTGCAAATGTATATTTTATTTATAGTCTCAATCTCATAAATAAATTAAACTCTTAAAAGCAGTATTTCTTTTATCAGTTATAGTAGTAGTACGTGGCTGACAAGTATGTGTGGTGTCCATTTAACCCTAGCAGCACTGTGTGATGTGCCTTGCAACAGCCGGAGGCCTGCAAATTTGATATAAATGTTTAAAGAAACCAGAGGTGTCTCCTCTCCCTTTCACCCCCCCCTCCCTGTTTAAAGTAAAAGTAGCGTTTTTTGATCAGGGAGGTCTGATTTAGGTTTCTGCTGTGAGAAAACTCTAAAATAAGTCATTTCCAGCCTAACATTTAAATACATTTTTGGGTGATGCATTATCTACTGCAACATGGCAAGTCAGTCTGAAAATTACACTACCAATATCAAACTTCAAAAAGATTGCCTAGAACACTTTCCAGGAGAAGTAGGATATGAAAGCTGTTGAAATTATAGCCATTTCAAACTGGTGAATAAATTTTTCTAGTGCCTGAATACTGTAGATACAGGTTCAGGGTACAGTAATTTATTACATTTATTCCTTAGGTCCCCCACGTTGGAGTGGTATGTATTTGAGCTGGCATCCAAGCATATGTTCCAAACTATTCATGCTGCAACTGTGTGATTCTTTCCTAATAGATAAGAAATCTTAGTCCACATTTGTTTGACAATGATACTAAATATTAGTCAAACTTCTTTGTTAGTCAAATTGCAAGCAAAATTTGAATTCTTAATTTTTGTCTCAGTAACAAGTCTGTCAGTTTCTTTATATAATCTTAACTCTGTTTAAATGCGTACAGAGTTCTTGATATCACAATGCCGATCACAAACTTCTTAGATTGAGAAGATTTGCCTTGGAGTCCTATGACTAGTTTAAAATCCTTTAAAAATGCTAGTTTTTCTAATATGTATGCATTAATGTCAAGTTATGACCACTTTGCGTGCATGCAATTGAAAGAGTAGCTGCCTCGTCTTTAATGTGCATGATGAATAAGATCAGGCTTTTGCTTTATGGTAGAGGTAGTGTAATGCTCCTAAAAGCTCTAATTCATCATTTCAGTGATTTAATCCAGAAATATGTTATGTGGTGTGTTGTCTTGACTGCTGTTTGAAGTGTTCTAATTTTCCACTGAAATGCACTTTCCTGTGTTCTGTTGCAAGAATTTCTGTGCTTATGTATTCAACCTGCTAAGATACTGAAGAGAGTCACAGTCAATTTATTGTTCTGTTGAAACAGAAGTTACTTCTTGGTTTTTCTTACCCTCTATCTTTGGTGTTGCTGGGTTTTTTTGTTGTGTTTTTTTTTGTGATGATGCTGTCGATAGACTTTACAGCCTCTTTGTTAATACCCGTGTTCAGATTAACTTGCATTTATAAAAACTTTCTTTTTTTCCCCTCTGTTACAGATGTTACAGCTAGCTATAGTCCTGTGGGGGTGGGAGGAGACGACTCCAATACAGGATGTGGAACTTTCATTCATTTCACTTTTCAGTTAAAGTGCAGATAAGCCTTAAAAAACCTCCTGAACTGTATTTTCACAGTTTGGATGTTGCATATTTCTCTGGATATGATACAAATAAACCCTTCTCCTCAGGAAAACTCGTGTTCAAGATTTATAGACATTACAGACTCTGGAGCCTGGCCATGTTGTATATTTGTATATCATTTCAGTAATACAGAAAGACTGTATACTTGCTGAATAAGTTATATTTGAAAACAATTGCCTTCAGTGGCCCAGAAGGAAACTAAGTTCAAGTCAACTGAAAAGTGACTTTTTTCCATCAAGAATGTTGATAATATTTCTTTCTGGAAAAATTTATGAAGATGAAGTTTGAGAGGAGATTCTTTGCTTGTGTTTTTTTTTTTGAGGGGGTGGGGGAAAAAAGAGAAATTTATATGAAACTTAGGAACATGACACTTAAGAAGGGTATGCCTTTCTATATGATATGCAGGGAAGGAGGCATTGGTGTTTCCTGCTTCAAGTTCCCTTTTCAGGGATTTCTCCTCTCTTTCATTGCAGACAGGTTGCTTTCTCAGCAGTTAACAGGAAGGGGATAATAGAAGAGGTAAAAATCAAGCATCTTTCCTGAGGACCTTTCTTGAGGGCAAAGTCCTTTTCACAATCAAAGCATATGCAATCAAACATGACTCTTTTTTTTAATAATTCAGGCACCATCATATTGCTAAATAGTTGCATGAAACAACCACACAAAGTATAGTGCCACAAGCCATTAGATGCTTAATGGAAGAGGAAATCTAATTGTGCTATTTAAAATGCTGTTAGCAGAGGAAGTACATTTCAACACAAACTCATAGAAATGATCCTATGCACTGAGGTATCTCTGAAGTTGTTTGCTTCCTACAGTCTTTTTCATAACAATGTTGTTGGAACTAATTTTCAGTAAAAGGGAGTAAGAGTCAGAGTTCATAGGGTTTTTTGGAGGGAGAGGGATTTCATATATTTCACTCAGACTTTGCAGGCATAAAATCTGAAGGAAAGGCTCAAAGTAGCTTATGTTAGCAAAAATAAAGATTGCATAAAAATATTGTTGTTAATGTTTGCCAGTTTCTTCAAGATTAATCTGTCCAAATACCTAGAATAAAATATAGGTGCGTAATCATAAGAAAGATCATCCTCATATATTTTTCCAGTAACTCATGAAGCAGGTTTTTGGGAACACCAGAATGAGTTACCTCACTGAAGCAAATTTAAAAAATGCTTGTACTATTAACAAGATAACATTTCTAAATGAGTATTAGATCATGTTTGCTTATCCTTTTGTTTAAAAAAGGTCCTTTTGAACACCAAGTATAGAGTGGAAGAAAGTTTATTGCCTAGTGATGGTACTAAAAAAGCATTTATTTGGGAGGTACTTTCCATGACAGAAAGAAGCAAACTTTGAGTGACATGTGAAGGCAGCTTTGCTCTAGTGAAGCAATAGTCAATGGAGAGAGATGTGGTTTTGTAACAGCTTCTCTGCTGTTGCCTACTGAGGAAAACTAACTTCAGTAGATTAAAGTTAGTCTTTATGAATGTCCCCTGTCATCTGTAACTTGAGATGCTGCATCAGCAGTACTACTTCACTATTTGCTGCCAGGTATGTTTAAGGATGTGAATGCATATGGTTGAATATAGTGTGCTTGACATTGTATGCCACCTCCTCCCAATATTAACATATTTCTAATTTTTTTTTCATTATTAGAAGATGATGCTTCAAAAAATATATTTCTCAGTAATTCCCATATAAATTAATGGATAGTCTCCAGAGTGGAAATTCTGTATACTTCCTTTTAAGTGTATTTTTTAACACCTTTCTCTTTCCCCTTCCCCTTCTGTCGTAATTCAACAAAATTTTGAAGGTTTCTTTTGAAATCTTACCACATTTTGTCATGGGAAACTAAAATGTTGACTTAAGGTATACTTTGGATTATGAAGGAAACTACTACTGTAGGGACCCCCCCCCCAAAAAAAAAAAAAAAAAAGACACAGCTTGTTTTGTGACTTCTTTTTATATATTGCAGTTGCTCCCTGCAGTATTCATTCTGTGCTTTCAAAATATGTGACAGAGACATAGGGGCTGTGTTCAGCTTAACTTGTGTTCGTATAAGTGTAGCTTATCTTCAGCTATTTTCAACTTAATCCAGGACTAATAAAACTTTCACAGGCACAGAGATCCTTGTAAAAGGCAAGGTAAAGCCTGGTGGTGGTTGTTGTTGTTTAAAAATAAAAATAAAAACTTGTTGGCTCTTTCTGTAAGTCTCCAGAATATTGAAGAGTGGTGAGTAGTATGTAATTATATATTCTGTCTTGTTCTGTTTCAGCTCCACCTCCACCACCACCATGCAGAGGAGGACCCCCTCCACCTCCACCACCACCTCCCCATAGCTCGGGCCCTCCTCCTCCACCTGCTAGGGGCCGAGGGGCACCACCTCCACCTCCTTCAAGAGCTCCCACAGCAGCACCACCACCCCCACCTCCATCTAGACCAGGTGCAACAGTGCCCCCACCTCCTCCAAACAGGATGAATCCTCCTCCACCACCAGTGCATTCATCATCTGCACCATCTGGCCCTCCTCCACCGCCACCGCCACCAGCAAGTGGGTCATCTGTGCCCCCGCCTCCGCCTCCACCTCCACCCCCTCCTGGTCCTCCTCCACCACCAGGCCTTCATGCAGAGGTTGACAACCAGCTTCCAGTTCCTGCAGGAAACAAAGCAGCACTCTTAGATCAAATCAGAGAAGGTGCTCAGTTAAAGAAAGTAGAACATAACAGTCGACCAGTGTCCTGCTCAGGAAGAGATGCACTATTAGACCAGATACGACAGGGTATACAACTGAAATCTGTAAGTAAAGCTGTTTCTTATCCAAGTCCCTAATGGAACTTGCAAATGGATAGAGTACCACAGCATGAACAGTAACTTGTGGCTTTGTCTTGGGCTGGATCATATTTTTTATAATTTTTAAAATAAGACTTTAAACAATACTACTGGACTTTTGCTAGATGAGTATTGATACATGAGTTTTTCTTATTTCAAATTCACTTCTCACTTTTCAGTAAAGCTTTAAATTTAAAGAACTTTTGCAAGAAGTACTATGCAAAGATTTCTGGTTTCCTGAATACTTCAGTGAAAAATAACTGCAGAGGACGGGTTCAGCGGTAATAGTGCTATAAAGCAATCACTAGATTATTTCTTGCCATTTTAGAAGAGACCCGTGCTCCGCAAGTGTTGCAGCTTGTAAGAAGGTGGCTGCCTGCACCCATAGAGGTTGCCTCTGTTCCTGCTGCAGCTCAGGGTATTACTCGATCTGTTCTTTAGGACACTGAATATGTGCAAGGTAGTTCTTGCCTGCAGATACAGGACTGCTGTTAGGGTAACTCCACCCTATAGGTTGTATTAAATGTATTCATAGTATTAAGTTAGCCTAAGAGCCTGGCAGCTGACATCTAGAGGAGGTTATACATGGAAGGTGATCCACTTCTAACATTACAGTAAAATAAACCAAAAATACCACACTGATAACACTAAATTGCAAGTGCTCCTAACCTAAGACTAGTCAGTAGTTAGAATGGTTGTAGAAGGTATGTGGGAGGAAACAGAAGGGAGGATTCAAGATCATCATTGGTTTTTGTAAAGCGAGGAAATCAACATCTTCCCACCTTAAGCCCCATCAGCTGGTCCCAGTGTAACCATGCTGAAAAACAAACTCTTTCCTTGCAGATGACTGAATACTTTTTATAAACAGATTTTGCATACTAAAATGTGTAAATCTAGAACTTCTTTCTGTAATCACTGTCTATTTAGGAGTATACTGCTTTTAACAAATTTGAAGTCTGCAGAGAAAAGTTTTATGCTGTAAAAATTGCAGAAATATTGAAAGTAGTCATAGTATCGAGTTTTCCTTGTGTAAGCAAACTTGCTGACATGTCTAGGTCACTTAAGTACTGTGGCCCAAGGAAAACAAAGGCTGTGAAACTTTAAACAAAAAAAGAGAGGGGGAGATGAAGTATATTTAATATAGTATAGCAGTCTTTAATTTACTAATAAACATGTAGGTCCAAGACCTTATTTCAGTTTGAGATGCTTGAGGTTGCATATTTCTTTAAAAAAAAAAAAAAAAAAAACCCTTAAACTAGAACACACTGCACACCTGTGGTAGATGTACAAAAGATAACACATCTCTCTGGCCTTTGAGCTCTGAAATATGAGGGTTTTCTAGAGTTTACGGATTTGCTCACCTGAATTACTCAAGCTTTTAAAAATTTATGAAGTCGGAGAAAATATTTTCAAACTTTCTTATATCTCTAAGAATAGGCCATCTCTCTCTCTCTCTCTCTCTCTCTCTCTCTCTCTCTCTCCTCTTTCTCTCTCTTCCCCCCTTATACTTTAACTTCTGTTTTCTCATCACTTTTACCAAGTCCCGTCTTCAGTCCTTCATACTCTGTAAGTGTAATTCATTTCTTTTTTCTCTCTTCAGTTATTACTTTTCATCATCCTTCATTGTGTTCTTTACACATTTTGGTTTAGACTGCTTATTCTCACAACTTTCATCCAACCTTCAGCTAATCTGATGCTCAGTGCAAGTTTTTTGCTCAACCTCGTTTTTACTGTTACAAACCTCACTTACTCTCAGTTCTGCTTTTTTGTCATTCTTTTGTGCATTTGATGCTTCTGGTGTAAAAAGTGTGAGGGCATATTAATATTTAATTGTCAGTACAGGTATGCAGTATCAAAGTCTGTATTACTTTCAGAAGGAAATATCAACCCAAAACAAACTTGGCTAACAAGCCCAAACAAGAAGAAAATTTTGTTATATACTAGGGATAAAATAGGTAGCTTGGGGAGCTATATAATCATTATGCCTGTATGATTACATTAAGAAGCTTTCTGTTAGCTGAGCGCTCGCTTTCTGATGTATGAGTTGTAATATATAATACCAGTCTAGTTAGTTCATACTCAAGATTATCTGCCAAAAAAAAGAATTTCTGACTTTTTTACATAGGTCTAGCTTGAGCTAAGGAAACTGAAACTGTAGTTTCACTTGTCCTTCTGGCTGAAAATAAACTCATCAATTTTATAAGGAGAGTTTGTCTAGAAATACACAAATTGTTTTGCTTTTTACTTCTTTGTGTCCTTTTTTTCCAAGGTATCTGATGGCCAAGAGAGTGCACCACCTACACCTGCACCCACCTCAGGAATTGTGGGTGCGTTAATGGAAGTTATGCAGAAAAGGAGCAAAGCCATTCATTCTTCAGGTCAGTCTGATAGAATTTTTCTGACCTCAAGGTGTCTATTTAAGTATTAACATTTCTGTGGAACATAAAATATTAAGCAAAAAAAATGAATTTCAGAATATAATCAAATACAGAACGCTCTAGACAGACCATTGGTGATGGGTTCAGTGGTCACACTGAGCTACTTTGTGAATTACTTGGTATATAGTAGTTTGCAGTAATACTGACTTTAAAATTACAAATCAGGGTTAGTAACCACCTCTTCTAAAGACTTTTTTTAATTTTATCTGATATATTTTTATCCACTAGATATCTAATATAATGTTAGTCAAAAGAATATTTTGGAAGGAAGGCTTTTTTTTAAAGCTTTTTGTTTCTAGAAGCCAAGGCTCTTGCAGAGGTGCACACTCCTAGAGCTCTGTGGCTTCCAGCGTACTTTGGATGCCACCTGCTGGATAATAAATGAATGACTAGTGTTAACTCGACTAGTCCCATACCTTTTACTGAATAAACTTCTGAAACTTCAATGTGTGGAAAAAGTAAGACTATAACAGTGACAAGAGGATTTGCGTTTTTCAAACACCAGCTTGTAATGAATGCAGTTCAGTAGCTGCAGTGCAGCTATTTGGTTGCATCTCTTCTGTTTAGTCTTTGATACGTTTTTCTTCTACCAGAATTTACGTTAGAAGCAAATCTGCACTTGCACTCTGCAGACCCTTTGACTGAGTGCAATATAACTTATTGATTTGTTGACCTACGTAGTAATTTCTAATTTTACACAAATTGCTTTACACAAATTAAACACCAGAAGGATGCTAAATTCAGAGCTATCGTAGGAGAGAATGCCCTGACCTGACAAATCAGTACTTTTATATGTACAATAATTTAAAAATTGTAGCCTACTAAAATTAAAAAAAGTGGAAGATGGGATAAAGCTAGCAAAAATGGAAGCTGATGTGCGTTACACAATCTAGAATATTCCAGTAACAATAGCAGTCTGTAGCCAACAAGAACTTTTTTTTTTCTTGCTTATGTAGTAAGCAAAAAACCCTTCATATAGTAAATTTGGGGAAGCAGTTCTTAAGTTTCAGAAATGAATCTGTCCTTGAAGTTGAAAACTCAATCTGGAACATGGTGGCCACTCACTTTTTCAGAGAAAAGTAATAGCAGTAAAAGTGTGAAATGAGAACTTGTTTCTCTCTTACAATAAGAGAAGGGGGTTTTTTGTGTGTGTTTGTTTTTCCTGCAGTAGGAAGGCAGTGAGAAGGGGAAGGAATTAGAACTTACATTTTGATAGTAGTTGCAACTTAAATTGAATGTCACATCCAGGGATCTTAGGATCTACTTCAGTATTACCATGTGTATTGTCCTGGCTTCATTGAAATGATTGTTCATTGGTGTTGTCCCCCGCGCCCCCCCCCCCGAAAGTTGTGGAAGAAATAGGTAACACTTCTGTTGTGTTAGTTCTGTGCATGCAAATGACTTGTGCTTTCTTGTCTTGTAGATGAAGATGAGGATGAAGATGATGAAGAAGACTTTGAGGATGATGATGAATGGGACGATTGATCATATATTATATTATATATATATATTTTTTAAGGTGAATGATATACTAAACACTACTTTCTGTCTATGGATTCTGTAAAATTATCATGTAAATGTTCTATCAATTTGCTGTATATTTTTGTTGCCTTTTGCTTTTTTATTAATCTGTGCAATACCTCATTTAATCTGTAAAGGTTTGTCATAATCCTCTACAAAGCTACTCCCTGTTAATGTGTGCGAGTTTACACCTGGATGATCATGTGAATACTTTCCATTCCATCAATAAGGGAGTTTAAATGTAATATGTGAGACTGACAAAAACCTTAATGTAATTTAGTTATAATGCAAGAAGGAAAACACTATTTTCATACCCTACTTTTTCTGTATCTAAATTTTCTTATTAAAACCTAGTATAGCACTATGTTCTTTAAGTGATGCAGCTCTTAGTTTATTTAGCCCCTTCATTTCAAATGCAACATTACATGAATGTTGAGGCTGGTTTATAATATTGCACAGTTTCAAATACATCACAACATTGCAGTTCAAATCTTAGCAGTATGCTTTACGTAAAACAAAATCACTACAGATATGCATAGCTAGTTGTGAAGATTACCTTGTCCTAACTGTAGCAATACAGACTGCTATTGAACAGCAGTGAATAATTGAATGCTTTAATTAGGGAACTGTCTATCTGAGGTCAAACAGGGTGGTTTTACGCTATAGTAGTGGTAAAGGCATCTTTGATGCAGACCAGTTCAGTCCTCTCTTTCCAGCTCTTATCTTTCAGAATTAAGAAGTGTAAATTGCTGGGGGCTATACTGGAGTCTGGCAATTGCTACAGTTTGATTTATTTTTAAAATCAATTTTATGTGTTTTTTGGGCTGAAGGGCTGCATTTAATGCTTGCTTTAATAATGTTTAATTACATTTTAAAATGTGTAGGACATTGGTGTACTAATAAAGTAAACTTAAGTGGTATTACTTTGCAGTCTTTGAGTAATGGTACATAACAAATGCTAAAACACCAGTCCTACATCCAGGAAGTTGGAAAGCCATTAACTCAGAATATACACTTTTAATATGTACTGAACTTTATGGCAATATTCTGTCTTCATATGTTGGCTTTAAGACCAAGGGTTTTGATGAAGATCAAGGACCCTATTACAGGAATGGTATTTGAATAAGTGGACAGAAGATGGTTTCTCATTTCACAGCTTTCACATTTATATAAGTTGTACTTTATAGTGTGGTAAACATTGGCATATCTGCCTATTACAAAACACTAATCTATGCTAGGTGGGTATTTAATATCTGCAGCACTAATTACTGTTACTGTAATTTTCAGGTAGAGAATTTTTTTATTTTTTATTTTAAGAGAGCCACATTATCTGGCACAGAATATTTAGTTAAGTCAGTCATATTTGGAGCATAGTTAACACATAGTGTCCTGGGTCTTTGACTGTAGTCAAGGTATCAAACTAAATTTAGTTTATCAGAATTGTATTGACTGAAACCCAGTGTTGACCTGATCTTGACAGGCTGGACCTGCATGATATGGCTTGGATTTCTAACCCAGTTATAACCTAGTCTTTAGAGAATGAGTTTAGACATATAAAAAGAAAGGAAAGTTACTGAAAGGTAGTGGGAGAGGTAAGGTTGTAGTTAAATTATTCAGAGGATGCCAACTTCCTTCTGAGAGTAATTTAAGCACATAACTTGAGGAAAAAGAAAATTCCAAGTGGTCTAACTTTCTTGCGGTAGCTTTTGCATTGCCCTCTGCTACTGGAAACCCTTCCTACTAGCTTTGCTGCTGTAATGGCTTGAGCATTGAGTCAAGTGCAAGTGCAGCCTGGGTTAACTAATGTCAGTGGAGTTAGGAGCTTGTGTATAAGGAAAACAATTGTATGGCTTTCATATAACTTCTGGCACGGCTTCCTTATTCTTATTGCATATAGGGCACTTAAAATTAACCAGATGAGGCCTATAGGTTTTCTGAACATGCTACTTACTAGATATGTTTAGCTCTTATGTTTTCTGAGTTGGGATTTCTGTAATATAATTATGCATTACAGTTCATTAATCAAATTTCTATTCCAAGTTTTGGGAGCTCTGGTGAAGTTGTGTTGTTGAATAAAACTTTGATTTGTAGATACTGGCCAAAGAAAGGTTTGGGGGGTTTTTTTTGTTTGTTTGTTTTGGTTTGGTTTTTTTCTCTCCATATAAAAAGTACACTCACATTCTGTGGTGTCCAGATTAATATTTGCTTTAAAATAGTGTGTGTACATGATAAAATTCAGGCATAAAGACTGCAATAGCAGTTAAGGTAAAGTCATAACTGCATGCTTCAGCATTCCACCACTTGCACTATGAGCAGAAGATAGCATTTCATGATATTGGTGCATTGTTGCTAAACATTGTAATAAAGGCCTCTCCTATATACTCTGGTTAAATGACTGTCCAGATAGCCTTAGCAATTAACAGACTAGCATGAGGCTTTTGCATCTCAACACTCTATGTGCATAGACAATATCAGCTAGCCACTTGTACGTATGAAATCCATAAAAACTTCTCAATCATTCAGTTTTCCATTTATCAAACTGAAATTTTTAGTATGTGAATTTTTGAAATGTACAGTGAATAGGATGTTGCACTGGTGGCAATTCATCATGGAGCATAATAAAATTAATTTGACCCAACTAGTGTAAAACTGTGGTTGTTTTTTGTTTTTGTTTTATGTGCTAATTGTAGAACAGCTTTTAAAATAGCTGCACATATTGATTACACACTTTGAAAGTGATTTTGGTTGCCTAGCCAAGTTCATGAAGCAGTAAATAGTTGCTGTCAAATCTCAGTAGTTTTCATGTCTCTGGAAAGTTGGATAGTGCTGGTGAATAAACACAATGAGGAAGAGAATGTAACACCCTGTCCTCCTGGCAAATCTGACTGCTGCTCAGCAGCTTCTCTGGAAACAACTACTGCTGCAGGCACGTTCAATAATATAATACAATAACATTTCAAGGTTGAACAAATATAGCTTCATTATTTAGTATTCATTCTGGAATGTTTATTAGCCAACTCTTTTCAGAATGTTGTAATTTATTAGCCTTTTTCAAGATGTAAATATCTTGTACCTAAGACTGTAATATTTGAGCTCATTACATTTCATAACTCTGCTTTTCTCCTCTAAGTCTGAATAGTCTGGCATCTCAAATGTTTGTCTTGTGTACACATTCTCTTACTTTTCTAGTTTTAGGCTTTAAATACAACACAAAGTTCAAATTGTTATTTACAGGGTTTGCTTAAGCATACAATTATTTCCTCTCTACTTAGTGAACAGAAGTTTAAAACATGCTTTTGAAAGGAGGCTCCTCTTTCAAAGTTACATTATTTAATTGACAGCAGTTACTAACATATTCCCAAGTAAGGAGGTTTTGGGGATGTGGGGGGTTTTTTGTTTGTTTTGAAATTTTGTTTGTTTGTTTGTTTTGGGGGGGGTGACTGTTGTCAATCCATTGCAACAGCCTTTATCTAATCACTAGAGGAATTCCTAGTCCAATTTAAGTTCCTGAAGCTTAAGTACAGTGATAAGCAGCTTTATTTTTAGAAAAGTGAAAATGGTTTAGGGAAGCTTAGAAGATACTAAACCTTTTTCTCTCAAAAGGACCAGGGTTACTGCATAGCACTACCATGAGAACTCCTGTTACTATGTATTTGTTTATTGGCTGGAGTTTTCTTGTGTGTGAGAAGAAATAAAATATGGGGTAATATGAACTAGAATATTAGCTGTCTAGATTTAATGCAGATGGTTAAACTTGGCTGCCAGTCAGTGACACCACCCTGACATTTTTCTCTCTCAGGTAATACTTGAAAGTTTGAGAATGTTTATATAGATATGGAGGAGATTAAAAAAAAAAAAGGCAATAAACTACTATAACACATATGCTATGTTTATATTTGCTTGAAAAAATAAGCCCTTAGTTGTTTGAAATCACAGATATGAAAGTAACGCATGTTGAGAAGAGAAATGGAAACAATAAACAATCACTGCATCAGGACTGAAATATAAATAATTGGAGTCGTTTTCTGACAAATTTTATTGTGTGCTGAATTCTACAGTATTTGCAGAGTAGCCTGCTAAGATGAGCCAGAATAGTAATTTGTCAGGTATTCAGCCTCTAACATGGTTTTGGGTAATACCTGCAGCACTTGCCCATCTCTAAACAGCTTAATGTTTTTACATTTATTATAAGTGTTTTATCTATTAGCACTGAAAAACATCCTTAAAGACCGTATTGCTCGTGCTCTGAAGCGCAGTTGGAGTCTTTTTGGAGTGAAATTCTTAAGCCGTTACCTCATGCCTCCCCCCCCCCCCCAAGGTTCATTGTCGTAGTTCTGAGTTTTGTTATTCAAGCAGTGTGAATTTTCAACTTGTTACTTGGCGATTAGATGAGGGAATGTAAGCTTTTCTGAGAAACTTCAGAGAAGTTTTAAGAACAGAACAAGTTAGGGAAGAGCAATAATCGGCACTGTATTTTTGTTTGTGCAGACTGTGGGACTTAACAATCTGGAAATCTTTAAAGCTTGAGAATAAGAAATAAGAATGTATGATATTGCTTGTGTAGACAGAGTATTTAAACTCTGTGCCTTAAACAGGCAGGCACTTAAAATCACAGATCTGCTCCTGTGAATGTCGATGCCAAAGAATAAACAACTGCCAGAGCAGTCGAGCTGGCTTTGAAATCCTTTGTTGGTAGGTAGGACTTTCCTAGATATTGGGGATACAAGGTACACTGTTTTGAGAAGTTTACATGCGGGTTTTGTGTGAATGTGAGAGAGGGAGGGAGAGAGACAGACTGTCTTATTAGGTTCTACTATAAATCTTTCAGGTCAGAATAGTTTTTTGGACCAAAATAGCACCTATTTCCTTGTCATCAAGGGAGGAAATAATCCTCAGCTGATAAATCCTTTGGCAGAGCTGAGTCTGTTCAACTGTCAGCAGAGAATCTGTATTTATTTTAAAGTTCAACATGAAATAGAAAAAACTCTTTAGCTTCAGTTTAGATAAAACACATTACCCTCTGGAGACTAACCACGGAAAAGGTTTGTAAGCATGAAAGAATGGTGGCTAGAGCAGAAAAATACTGAGAATTAGTACTTGTGAAGCACCCACATAAAAAATTAGGTTTTCACCTGTAGTAGTTTAAATAAGCTAGTCTTCAGAGGATAAATTATTGAAGTTTACCTACTGTCCCCAATGCCTGTAAGAAAAATAGTTCTGCAGAACATGTGAGAAGCTCTGATATCACTTATATTAAACAGTGGTCAGGCCTTAATTTGACACTTTTGACAATGCTTATAGTGGCTTATCTAATGAAAAAAAAAAAAAAAGCTTTTTGTATCAAAGTTGGTGCCAAGGCCGCATGAGAGGGAAGGTATAGACCATGATATTGCTGTTGGCATTTTTTTTTTTTTAAGGGGATGCTATTGATTAGTTCTCAGCAACCTATCAGAATCCTACCTAGGTACTGTGCTCTCCTTTTCATACATGAATAAATATGATTTCTGGCAGAAATGCATAGTGAATGGTACCTAGACCTTTTTGTTTCTTCTGTATGTCTCACGTTCTGCCAAACAAAAATAATACATCTTTAGAAGTACTTCCTGATGGCTTTTCCAAAACTTCTGTCTGAATGGTATACTCTGGTTTAGAGAAAGAAATGCAGACTTTCTTGGCAGGAGGTCTCTCTGCAGACTTTTTGCGTTCTCAGAAAAGTATTTGTATATAACACATCATGGTGGTAATGTGTTTCTTAGCCAGGCAACCCATCACGTATGGGTTACTGCTTATGAAGAGAATATTTAAAAATAAAAAATCAAAAACATATTCCTTATGAATTATCTTAATTCTAACACAAGCTGTCAGATAAAGCAGAATTCTATGTGGCTAGGAAAAATATCAAAAAAGTTAAGTCCTTAGTCAGCAAGATGCTTGGGCAGAAGGTACAACCAGCTAGGTTCTACTGGCCAAAAAATCTGGAGTGAGGTATGTGCACACCAAAAGTGTTCGGAGACCCTCAAAAAAAAAAACAAAAAAAAACTGATTACAGGTCTGCAGAAGGAGATTTTCAGTCCAGCAGAGCAAAGTGTGTGTGGGGGGGGGGGGGGGGAGGGAGAGTGTATGAAAACATTCTGTAGCTTTTAAAAGGATTCCTTTTGTCTTCTAATGTTCTCCATACTGACCTTATAGAAGCTAGGATACTCTTCTGACTTCTGCTAAACTAGTACCCTACCCAGATAATTGAAAATATTTTTTTGTCCCAGATACAGTATCACATCTCAGCCCTCACTACTCTTTGTCACTCTGGTCTTCAGTACGAATGTCTTTTTCCTGGAAATCTCTGTAAACCTCATCTCAAAAATCCAGTCAGCACAATTGCCTAACAAATCCCTTCAGCAACCTACAAAACACAGCTGTTGTGTTACACGTGAGCCATTTCAAAGTAAACAGAAGTTGTTCCTGATGTGGATTCCTCTTGGAGAAAAGAAATGATCTTACCTACATATCTATCTGAAGAATACTCAGAAGCATTCAATGACCAATAGAGAAAATTTTGCCCAGATTGCTATAATGGGCAATGTGAGAGATAGGGGGCTAGGAAAAGGATACCTGTAATCCAAGATGCATTCCTCAAGGAGTCAACCCAACATAGACCTCTGCTGGTATAGAGAATACTGGAAGAGCAACCAGTTAGGAATTATTCCAGGAATACACCTTTGCTGCAGGGTGTATTGCCTGGTTGATTATGTATGCTTACTCTCTGTGCTGTTGACCTCATGAAATCCTGAGAGCCTCTGACAGCGATCCGTCAGGACAGTTGTGGTAGTTGTGACAGGTCCAGGTGGCTTAGACTCATACCTGAGAAACCAGTCTACTCAGTCCACTTTCAGAATTGCCCTTCCAGTCTAGTTACGATATCTGGATTTGAAATAATTTAGAGCAACATTCCTTATACCTCACAGCCTGGATGCTAGCTGATTAACATCAGCATAGCAAATCCTCTTCAGCTGAAGTACAATACAGTCCTACACTGTACAGGACTTAAAAAGACTTCTGTATTCTGCCAGGATAGAAAAGGATCATTGCACTGTTACCTGTAGACATAAGGTATCTCTATTTCTAGTCTGGAACCAAATCCAGAGCACACAAGGCCTCTCTGAGCAGATCGGGTCTGTCATGGGAGCTTCATGAGCACCCTTCAGGTCATCTTCACATTCACACTCAGTGGTAGCTGGATTCCTGAAAGGCTGTAGCTACAGGCCCCTGATTGAAATCAAGTGTAGTGGTAACTGAAGTTATTACCCATATTACTTGTCTTTCACTATGAGAACAGCCTTTCTGTTAGACCAGAAATCTTCTAGCAGAATGGTTCAATATGAGAACTTAAAAGATCTTCATAGTCCCTGACTGTCCAATAAAAATAGATTTATATTTCCTTGTGTCTTTCCCAAAACCATTTGCAGGGCTAAACCTCTTACCTTTAGACTGCTCTGAGAATGTTCCCTCTCTGCACTGACAGAATTAATCCCTTTAAATAGCCCTTTAGGAGGGTAGTAAAAAGTCAGAGTATCTGAACATCTGCCATCTTGTTCATTTTTTCTGTGAAAACTCATGCAGTATGTTAGCGGGAGGACAATGTCCTGGATGAAGCTGCTGCTTTGTGTGGCAGAAGCACCTCATCTAACCTCAAGCAGAATAGTTCTTGGTGCTGTGATTCAAAAACATTAGGTAAGACATCTTTATTTGTACAGGTCTGGTTTTCAGAATCAGCAGTCATTTTTAAACTTTCAAAAAAACCCACCCTGAATAGTGTCCGTAAACCAACAGAGTTAATCTAAGCAGTTGGATTATCTCTGTGTGCAAATATTGGGTCATGTTCTATGGTTGCCTTAAACCATGCTTTTGAATTCCATCTCTCTTGTGTGATCAAAACATTGGAAACCCAGCCACAGTATACAGTTCCTCTCAGATTTAGTTTTAATGAACTATATGTGAAAGACGTGAGTTGTGAACAATATTTGGGATTTAAAGTTATAGTGTCATGGCTAATCCTGCGATTTATGAGTGAAATGTACTCTCCAGATTCTGCAGCACTTCATAGCACAACGGTTCATATCAGAAGTACTTCATTGTGACTGACAGTGTCAGAAGCTTAACTGGTACTGAACACAGAGTCCTTCGCCAGGGTGAGCCATTAGAGATTAAGTCTGTGATTATTGCAGGCACTATTTGTACAACTTGCAGCAGCTCTCCCCCTATCATATGGCCGCTGAGCTCTGTGTATTAAAAAAATCAGACTTTATTGCTGATTGGCTGTGAAAAGTCACACTTTTCTCCTCAAAGATGCAAAGAACATTACAGTTAATGGTGTATGTCATTAAAAATCACTGGCCTCAGTTCCTCTTCTGAGTCCTTTTGGGTCTACAAGACCAAAGTATGCAGCAGTGCATTTGCCGCACTTTTAGAAAGCTCAGGGGCCTCTGAAGATTGTAAGTATAGAAGGTATTTTGTTTATGACTTGGATTTATTGCAGCTCTGTTTGTGCTGGCTCCTACTGGTTTCATCTTACTGCCTTGTCTGTCTGTATCATCTTGGTTTGAAAGGGGCCATCCTGTTTCCATCAGGGTGCACATTAAAGCTCTGACTTTATTTGAGGAAAGGCAGCCAATAACTTTGAAGTGTGTGATAATATTTTTGCTGTGTGCTGACAGTCACACTCTATATTCCCGGCCTCTCAGATCATCATGCAATATTACAAGAGATTGTCAGTGGACATGGCTGGAATTAGACTGATTTCTTTTCCTCTTTTAAATTTCAATTTATTTTACTGTTTACCTTTGATAAATAAAATACTACAGCCACATGGCAGAAATGTGCCTGGTCTCTAGTTCAGCTGAACAGTTTGATCCATACTATACTTCAAGCTGTTGTATTTGCCATATATTTTGAGATCACAACTAAGAATTTATTAATCTTTCTGCATAATTTTCAGTGAGCAGCTGCACTGTCAATTTAGGGACAGAGAGTTCTTCCAAGAAACACAAGGGCAAATGTAGCTTTTTAAATCTGACCTCCTGTTTTTATTACTATGAAGGTAGTTGGGTTCTAATTTAGTAGCATCTATTTTGTAGCATTAAAGAAGGAAAAAAGAAACAAAAGCTTTGTCTTTTGTGCTGCTAACTTGACCAAAATTGGCAAAATGTTCCTGCCAAAGGCAACTTTTGAAGTTCTTGCTAAATGGAAGCTCGTACATATACTAACCCCAAAGTTTTTAATTCAGTTTAATTATTGATTATTCTCTGCACATGTGTCCCAGCATTTTTATCAGGACCTCTAAGCATTTTCCTCACACTAACAAGATAGGATTGCAAGAAGAGTTCACACAGTAAAATGTTACTCCTCAATCTACAATGGGGAAAGTGAGGCACAAAGGGTCAAAAACAGTTCCACCAAGGCTCTTTTAGACGTTTGTGACAGACATTCACAGTCAGTCCATTGCTCCTTATTTCCAGCGCTGTATTTTATGCAGTCATGAAACCTTTCCACCAACCAATATTTAGAACTATTAAACTGTTAAACATTGTATTAAACATTGTGTTGACTCGATCCGTTAAATTGTTGGCATCTTCTGGAAATACACAAATGGGAGTTCTGCAGCAAGAAATGCAGTGATACAGTGCACTTATTAGCAGTTGTCTTGGGGAGTCAGAGTCTCAAGAAGAATTTGTGTTTAACTGGTGTGATACTCTAACAACAAGTGTGGTGAGGAATAGAGATATTGCAGTTTATAGAGAGTGAGTCCCTACAGGGTTTTTTTTATTATCCTTGTTCAGCAACTCTCATGTACCATACCTACCTGTTAGGTACACATTCTATGAAGTAGACTCTGCATTTTGTTATCGTTTCATTTTAAATGCTTGTTATCTCAAAGAAGAATGTAACTGATGTACCAAATATAAGGTTACATGGAGATGGGAAGCACCTGCACAGTCTGTATGATCAAAGCCCCCAAACTTCTCCGTAGGGCACATGAACATTTGGCAGAATTCATAAAGCAGAAACAAAGACTGGAATTACAGGCTCGAGAAGGGATTTGTTAGGCTATCTGAGGCAGCGCCCCATTACACAGAAAGACTTCAGTCTGTACAAGAATATATCGAAAGATCACAAGTTCATATTACAGTTTTGGCAATTATTAAAAACTGCAAAACATTTGGCCTTCATAACACAGGTAATTGTTTGGCTGTCCAGAGGCTGCAGATATATAAAGGACATGCCCCTATAGTACTGGAGAATACTTTTTAAATGGAAATTAGTTTGATTCTACATATTGCATTATTTTTATCAAATTCCTTTGATAGATTTTTTTTTTTTAATATCAGATCAAACTTACTTTCTCCTCTAAACTGTAATTACATATTGTATATGTGGTACAGGTGATAATCACAGAATCACAGAATCGCTGAGGTTGGAAGGGACCTCTGGAGATCATCTAGTCCAACCCCCGTGCTCAAGCAGGGTCACCTAGAGCACGTTGCACAGGATCGCGTCCAGGCGTGTTTTGAATATCTCCAGAGAAGGAGACTCCACAAGCTGATCGCTGGCAGCATGGTGCACATCTCCATGTCACTGCAAGATGATGTCCCAGATACTGCTTCCTGGAAAAGCATAAGGGCATATAGTATATTCATTTCATTATATATCTTTATGCAGCTTTCCTCCTTGGTCTGCAGTGGAGAGTCCAGTTCAAAAGCAGCTGTGCTGATACCATGAAGGAAGTTCTGCCATTTGTTAGCCTACATGTTTGCATTTGAAAATGCTGTAGAGTATCTGTTTTAAGAGGCAGGAAATCAGAGAGCTACAGCTGCAACGGCATTTCCAAGCTAGATCTCTATTTTCACTTAAAAGCTCTTTGTAATAAATTATGCAACTGCTGAACCGCCTTCAGGTGATTCCCAGCCAGTTTCAACTAAACTAAATGTGCTGCTTCTAAGGCAAGATGTTCCCTGCAAAAGCTGTATGTTCATACTGCAAAAAATGTGTCTGAATTAATGTACTCGAGTCCATTACTTGCCTGTAAGTGCTGGCAAAGGCCTCAGAAGGCCTCCCATGACCTCAGGCAGCAGGCTAGCAAGGCAAGGCCATGGCAAATGTCCATAACCAAGCAGAGCAGGCACCCTTTTCTGAGAAGCTGACAGAAAGGCTAGAACTAGGTGGGTACATTTCTAATCTTTCTCCTTTGCATTGAGATCATTGTAGCTCTCCCAACTCCAGCGAGAGGACTGAATAACCCTGCAGAGGTCTTCCAATCCATGAATTTTTGAAGGAAATAAGCAGTTTTTTCCTCAGGAAAAAATGAAACCTGCCAGAGTTCTTCATGAAAAGTAAGTGATGGAAAGATAGAAACCCTTGATCAGCCCAAGAGAGGAATTAACCTTGAATTTCAAATAAGGAAGTACTCTCTAAACTAAACTATGTTCAGACTCAAATTGTATTGAGGCTATTGCTGCACTTGGAGAGAGGATTGAATATTTATCAGCTCAGAAAGAGGCTGATTTGGGAACTAAATGTTTAAACATTCACTGAAATGACAGAGAGAAATTCAGGTCTTTGTTTTTTATGGTTTCTGGCATGCGAGTCCCACTGCAGAACCAGAACTCAGCATCCAGAGAGGTCAGGCTGATTCCCTCACGCTGGTCGGAAATTCCACCCTGGTGGTGATGAATTAGCCCTTTTCTGATGAAAGAGCCACCTGTGTACCAATGACTTAATTACCAGTTTATCCCAGGAAGCACTGTTAGTGTCAGTACAATAAGAAAACGGACCAGAAAGGCAAGTGATGGGAGAGAAAGCTTGAGTCCTGCTAATTGCCATATCTGAGTTGCAGAGCAGTACACTACAGGGGGAATAGCTGGCTGCTTCAGAATGAATCATGATATTGGTCAGATCAGAGCATGTTAACATGTGCAGTGAGGTATGGGACCTATTCGCTTTTGCATGGATGACCTTCAAAGTACCCAGTAGCCTTATCACTGAACTGATCTGCTTACTCCGCATTTAATGAAGTGGTAGTGATATACATCATTTTGTAAGATTAACGTGCTGTATGGTCACTCACAGATGTGGCCAAACATAGCCACTGCGAGGTAGCTAAATTAGAATTACCCAGTTTAAATGGTTCTGTATGTCCAGTGTGAACACCACAAGAACTAATGACTTAACTTCTACGCAGGGAGATATAGACTAAGCACCAAGGAAGACTTTCCAGCGATATGAATGTGGGATGATTGTTTAGGGAGACTATAAGCGCCATCTATTATGTATTTTTAAGGGCAGGTTTAATTATGTTTGATCTTGTCTTGGAGCAAAGGCAGCTCTGGAAGCACTTTCTAGACCTAATTTTTATGCTTTACAGAGATACGAAGCTGACATGATGTACTCAGTGCCCTTGACATGCATTGTGCCTGCAGTGAGCTAGTGCAGTGGGGTTAGGGCTCGGGACTGTTTGACACCCAGCTGTGAGCTCAGTTCCCCATGTTATCTGATAGATTCGTGGCAGTGGGAACCTGAGAGCAGCAGCCAGCAGTACAGTGGGGTGAGGTAGTCTGCTCAGCTGTGCAGGCTATCAACATCCAGGAGTTTGTTATCACTGGGTCACAAAGAGCTTAGGATATGGATCCATAATAGTTTAAGCCGACCTAAATCCATGCTGCCTGGATACCACTCTCCTGCTGTTCCCAGCCAGAGGTTCCCCTCACCTCCCCTGCACCAGGAACACAGAGCTAACCTGGTTTTGAGAGGTCTGGGGAACTAAATCAGAAATACAGCATTCCTTTTTTTCTTTTTTCTTTTTTTCCCCCTTTTTTGGCAGATTAGTTTTCTGCTGGTTTACCTCCCTAAACAGACTAATTGCAGGTTTGGAGCAAGAGAGGGGGCAAGACTTCAGAGCTAGGCAGGCAGGCATAAAGGGGGCAACAGGTACCACAGCAGGGCTGATTTAAAGTTGCAAAAATGTTCCTGGAGCTGCAGTGACAGGTCTTTTCACCTAAAATTCAATTATTAAGGTGTTTGGAGCGATTGGCTCTCACTTAGACTATTTTGGGTCACCTTCAAGGAAGCTATAGCAGAGAATGGAAAGTTTGGATCACAAATGGCTGGACAGAAGATAAGCCTAACAGGAGATATGGTAGGCAAGTCTACAGAGCACACTGGAGGCAAATGAGAATTAACCAGAAGGTCATGTGAAAGTGGCTAGCGAGGCACCCAAACCTGTGATAAACCTGGATGAGAGGCAGGAAGGGTTTGCACAGTCTGAATGCTGGCCAGTCACACACCTTCCGGACTGTTGTTGGCATCTGTCTCCCCAGCTCACTGTACAGGCAGAGCTCACTTGTATTGGCCTGCCCTATCCGATAGAGACTAACTTGCTGTGATAAAGAAAGACTTGGTGAAGATGAAAAGGGAAAGCTGGAGGGTGCCATGTAAAACACGGTTCCCTGTCTAGCCTGGTTGTGAAGCACAGGAACCCATCTCTGTATCACAAACTTAAAGAGCAGTAAACTGAGACCCAGTGAAGGGAGTTAGCTTACTTTGTATACACATAAACACTTCCTTCAGGTGCCTGTGAAATTCATTGCTGTAAGTGTTGCTCATTTACAACCCTGAAGAACATTTGTGAGTATGTTAATAAAAAATAAGGCTATGATTCCAAATGTTTCTGAGAAATAGCCCAGAAAATAAAAGCCTATGAAAATACTTAGCCCTTTGTGTATGTATTGACCAAATACCCTCAGCAGAGTGGCATAAAGTTGGTACAGAAGGAAAAAGAGGTTCTTGCCTATGGAATTGAAACTTCAAATATTTCCCATGCAAGAAAAATGTTCTGACCATACCTTCTTACATGCCACAGGCAGGTTTTACTTCACTGGTCTTATGAAATTATCTTCTAGGCCTCTCCCGGGAAGCAG
Source organism: Apteryx rowi (assembly GCF_003343035.1). Lineage (NCBI taxonomy): Eukaryota > Metazoa > Chordata > Aves > Apterygiformes > Apterygidae > Apteryx > Apteryx rowi. Next base: position 110,457 of record NW_020451277.1, read on the forward strand.
CCCCATGTTATTCTCCTCAGAATGGATAAACAATTCTGGTTGTCCTTTCAGTTCTTTATATGCTTGTTTCTTAGATGACTCCATGACAGAAAGTACTTGTCTTCCTTTTGACGGGTATTCTTGCATAGGTGAATCAGCTTTGGAATTCATACGGTTGTGGCTTACTTTATACCTTTATCTACAAAATCTTTTATAGGAGTAGCCAAAATAAGAATGTTTTTGAGCCTTGGGCTTAATTATGGGACTTGTGTGGCTGCCTCCAACATCTGGAGAAGCATCGCAGAGGATTTCCTACATTTAGTAATAAGCTGTGTTTCTTTTACAGTTTAGAATTACACTGACACTAGTTATATTCAGTTAGAGGTACTCCACCAGCCAAAATGCTTTTATTAGTTTAATAACAATAATAATCATACATCTTATAGCTCCTGCTATCTGAAGATCTCGGAGCACGTTTGAGTCTACATGAACACAGTCTTGCAGTACTGTGAGAAAAATCAGTGCTCATATCTCCAAAGCAAAGCAACGGCACAAGAAATTAAGTAACTTACCCAGAGTACACAAATAGCAGAAGCACAGCTCAAGCCATAACCCAGAAGTCTTGGCTTTGATATGCACATTCTGGCTCTTTCCAGAAACTCCCTGAGAGTTTTTACGGTAATTGTTTTTTAAAGATAAGCAAGTTTCTTTGTGTTAGGGTGCTATTAAGAATCATCCATTTGTACCATTAAAAAGGCTCTTAAAAATTCATATTCATTTGTAATTGAAAAAAGTAAAATGTTGCAGATAGAAATATATACCTGACAGGCAAGCTGTTGCCCTAGTTTAAATAAGGACAGAATTTTTCCATAATCTTTTGGACTGATTCACCATTTTCACACAAGAGCACTTACATCTGAGTCTGATAGTACACCAACTACCTCCAGCTGGTTGGTGATGTTAGTCGAAATTTTACACCATCTTCATGAAAAGCTGTTCACTAGCTATAATACACTCTTTCACTTCTTTGATTTCAGCGCAAGGCTACATGGACCCTGCAAATCCAAAGCTATGCCTGAATCTCTTGCCTGCATACCTACTCTGCTTGATAGCCCTGGCAATCTGGAGCTTGGTGTGGGCATGGGGAAAACAGGCAGTCCATACTGGGAGCTGCATTGCCACAGCTCCCTGTCACCCTACCTGTCACCCCGTTACATAATCCAAATTCATACCTTCAGTTTGTCTACACAAACTGTGATCGCAGCCCTCGCTTGCAGCCTGGCCACTTCTTAATCCTCCTTCTTCTTGGATCTAGCGATGCTGAGGGAGGGAAGCCCAAGCTGCTTCCCTGAGAGATGGGATACGGAGATGTTCCCCCTCAAGTTTCAAAGGTCTTTTTTTGCTAGTAGCTGTTAAATATGAATCCTCTGTACTTCTAAGATCAAGCCAATTGATAAAATGAACTGAGCAAGGTATTACAAAAATCACTGCTGAGTTCAGAAACTTCAGTTTGAGGTGCCTGACTTGAAACCCCATAAGTGGGCTGACATTTTACACAGCATAGTTAGCCATGTCTGAAAACAAAAATATTTCATGCCGCTGATTGATATAAAAGCAGCCAGTCCAAATTAACAGGTTCTTCTAAAGAACATCTTCTCAGGGATATTTACAGGCATATAATTTCAGCTTTAAGCAAGGTTTGTCTCTTGGCTGCAGGTTTTCTTCTTGCTTCTAAAACACCATTATCACTTTTTTAATAACTTAACATGCAAAATGAAGTAGTTGAACTGGCAAATTGAGGAAAACTTTTGTTGTAGTTATTGATGAATGCATCTAAAAATGAATTGTATCTTAAGTGAATGAGAAGCCAACAATCAGACAAGAAATCTGACAGGCCAAGGTATGTACAGTGCTAGATTTGTCAAACTAAATTCTGCTCCTTGCAGTATGTATTTGATTCCTGATGGTATCAAGTGCAAATGAAAATAAGCTAGAATCTAGTAGAGGACTTTGGCTTCCATGTGATACTCTCTTTCTAACACTACATCTGATTGATTGACATCAGTCGGAAAATAAAGCATTTAGCTACAAATGGTAGGAAGTTTTTACAATTTTCAGTTCTATTCTAGCTTGAAGACCTTGTGGGAGCTATCACTGTTAAGAGCATTAAAATAACAGTGGAAGGACCTTCTGCGTTATCAGGTTCAGACTTCTGCTACTGAAAGCACCATGCCATACTATCTTTTTCATAGGCTTCTTGCATTGTTTTAATAGTAAATTGGTGATTTTGCGCACTGTTTTTTAATGAGAAAACTGTTTCAAGAACCTCCTTGTTCTAAGAGTTGGGAAATTTCTTCTAATTTCTAGTTCAAATGTAGCCATGCATAGCTGATATTTTTTTATTCTCCCTACTGCTAAGTGTCCTGTAGCTGAATAGCTCTTTCCCCTTTGCAGTATTTATAGACAAGCACTGAAATCCTTTAGAGCCTTTGTTTGGCTAGACTGATCCCACCACCTGTTCTCGTCTCTTCTCATAGGATAGCCTCTCCAGTTCCCCAGTTACCCTAGCCATTTTTTGCCCCTCTTCCAATTCAAATTAATATTTTATGACTGTTAGTTACCAGAAATGTATGCAGTCTTCCAGATGATGTTTCACTTGGGCCTGTATCAATGAACAGTTCTCGGAACTAGCTTTCCTGTTACATCCAAGGATTGCATTTACCTTTTCATGATTACCTCGTTTTAAGGTAGCAAACATTCATTCTGTCATCAGCCTACAGACAAATGTTCTGTTCTTCAGCTGAGGAACTCCTGTCCCTTAATCATTTACTTTCCTATATCTTTCATATATTCATTTATGGAGATGAGCTTCTGAGGGAAGACTATGAGTGAGGGAGTGAAAGTTTTGGATACTCACAATTTTTTTTTCTATGCTGGATAGGTTTGTGTGTGTGCAGCTGGGGTGAGGGTGAGGGAGAGGCCTTGGCCATAACCCCTCCACCTCTCAGCCACCCAGGTCCTAAAACATTGGTCCTCCAACCATGTCATGCTGGAACAGTGCCACGAAAGCTCCTCTGGCTCCTTGTCTGCACGCAGCGCAGATACGACCTGCAGAAATGTATGTGGGTCCACCTGGAAGGAGCCTAGTTGGCCATCTACCCTGTTTATCTCAATCCACAGCCTACACTGCTGCAGGAAGCACATCTGTAGGGCTGAGGAAGTTGAACAGAGCATGCTGTGGGAGCAGCACATCTATCCCATAGTTAAATTCCTCAGCTGCGGGACAACATGGATCACTATCCATAAGCTTTAACTAAGGGACTCAGCAGAAAGGAGTACTTTCAGAAGATGTGGAAATAAAATCTTTTAGACTTTTGCAAGCTGTTTTTCTTTCTAAGAGCTAAGACACATTCCCTAGGTGATGAGGCAGAAGTTAAAAGGCCACGTATTGCAATTATAGGTTATAGTTAAGCTCTGACCTTTCCGATGCTTCAACAGGTCAGGCCTTTCACACCATGTTATATGGCATGGGTGCTCATATGGCTTCATATCATGGGGAAGGGACAAAGCACAAGACTGCAGCGGAGCTAGTGCCTTCTAGTTGGATTACTTTGAGCTCCCCAGAGGGAGCTCTGCGAGGTGGCACAGCCTGTGGCCACCATGCATCACTGCAGCCTTTCACCTGCTCCATGTGCCCAGTGCAGTGGGCAGCAGATCATCAGTGTGACTGCACTGTAAAGGCACACAGTAAAGAATAACTGTGGGGCTGCCTGAAGATACTGTGTGAGTCTCAACCACAGAGTGAAGCCTATGTGGTCTGCACAGTGCAGACCCCTGCTCCAACCCTCAGCCTGAATTCAGTGGGGACACTCACAGGAGAGATTTGTGCTCAGGGTAAATAGAGGAGGCAGATTTTTCTTTTTTCTTCCTCAGAAAACTATAGTATTTCTGCTCTTCAGTGGGCTGGTCATTTCTGTAGCTGACTATGAGATAAATACTGTTCCTAAGGTTATATAAGCTGTTCCTAAAGACATATAACCTCTTCTCCTCCCCTGTCCCTTTACCTCTTCAGTAACAGCAAGCACTTGGTTACCATTTGCAGCATTTCATTCATCTTTTATATTGCTGTTCAATTCATTTTGACAGACTTTTGTGCATTTGCTTTTTCTGACCAGTCTTTGACAGGGCGTGGCCTGCCTCCTGCTGCAGGGAATACTGTGAGTTCAAACGAGGATTGCACCTGCATCCCTGGGCTTCCTTCTCAAGACACTGCATTATGCTGTGACAAGGGCACAACTCCGCACATGGGGAGTTGACCCAGGGGTCGCATTCCTTATAGGTCAAACAGGAGGCAGTCAGGCCTTCAAAGGAGATTATTTGCTCCATATGACTCAGGAGAATGGTGCAGAATGTGAACTGAGCCGCCAAACAGGTCCTGGGACCCTGGAGAAATGCACAATTGTAGTGATATGTGTTCCCAGGGGGAGCTTAAACTCAGCAGGAATGTAACTTGGCAACCTTCCACTTCTGGCTTGGGCTAAACTGGCTTTCAGTCCTGGAAGGCAGCACAGAACCTCCCAGAGTGGTTTTGAATGCTCTTCATGTGGTGCTCACTTGTCTATTTGAAAGGAAAACAAATTGCTTCTTGGAAGCTGCTTCTCCATCAGGAGGGGAGCTTAGCACCACCTGCAGCAGGGCTGAATTCCACTGAGGAAGGAAACGTCCTACTGTTTCCCTCCGCTGGGCAGCAAAATGTGTGCAAAACGAGGTGTTTTCAGGGGACCCGCCTAACAGGTCTGTAAATAGGAGATGGGCTTTGAAATGTCTCCAAGTGAAACTACTGTGAAATTTATGCAGGCAGAATGTAATTACCCAGATTAGAATTTGGCTAGGACAGACTGACACTTAATGAGAGAATGTGCCATAGGATCTTAAATAACCACAGGTGAACAGAGCTTCCACGACTTTACATTTTAGCTGAAATACTAATCTCCATCAACAGAGAGACCTTGGTACCAGACAGGACTGATGAGCAACTTGTCAACAAACATAATCCGCAAGTCAAACTGAATCAATCTTCAAAAGGTTTTTGTCCATTCCCACCACCTCCCTCCCCCCAAATACACAAGCTTTAAAAGAGCAATTCAAACAGTTGTTACTGACCTGAAAGCTGAGTTTTACCTTCTTTTTCTTCTTTTTCTAGGTTTTCTCCTTCTGCATTCTTCTTGTTTCTCATCTTTTCAGTATTCATTTTTTTCCATACCATCTTTTTTTTCCATATCATTTTTCATCTCCTGTAGTTAGTTAATTTCCTCACTTCTTGCTCTCCCTGTTCTCTTAAAGTTCTTTTTTCCATTTTTTTGTCCTCCTCCAAAACCTCTCCAATGTGCTTTCCCTGAGTCCTGTCCCTATCTTTTATTGTCCTTTTCAACTGCTTAGCTGCTGTCTGTCATTTGATCACACATTTTGCTCTGTCTCATCCTTCACGAAGTTGCCAGGGGCAAAGCCTGGTCTTGCAGGTCTTCTCCCAGTTGTGGTCTGCATTCCAGGAGGGGGGTTCCAGATGTTATTGCATTGCTTCCATCCTCAAAAGAGCTCAAGCTCTGGCTTCCTTGAGGTCATGGAAGACCAACCATGGGTTTGGTCTTATGCTATGGTAACCTATGTAATTATAAAGGCAACTAAAGACTAATGGCATATACCATGTATCCTGTGGTGTTGGATCTAGAAATAGGCATGAGTTGTTGTGATCCTGAGACAAGAGGAAAAATTTTGGAAAGTGTTTCAGTGTTTACTTGTAAATTGGTTTTGGTAGATTCTACTCAGTAATTACAAAAGCAAAGGAATTTAAAATAGAAAAGCTGTCTTCACTTTGCCATTTTCTTGCCATAGCAGTAACCTTTCCGACAATTCTCTCATAGCTCCCCCCTCCATTAAGATTTATTTCACTCAAGTAATTTATTCCCCTTTCTGGGGAAATCTATCTCATGAATATTTCAAGATCCAAACTTAGCTGTATTTTTTTCAGTAGCACTGCAATGTAGTTGTTGGGTAACCTTAAATAATTACTTGTCTTTGGCATGGTTTTATGCAAAAGAAATACTAACTGTTATTTATTGTTGAAATGAGCAAACTCATTAATAGTTAGTAGTATTTCAAAAACTTATACCTCCTCTTCACCTTCAACATTTTGGCTACTGCTCAGTTTTCTTCACGTTATCACTGTCTTCGCACTAGCTGAAGCACCCAGAACTGTAATTAATCTGACAGAGGGAGAATGTCTAGTACTATATGAAGAAGGGCTATTCATGCCATCGTCTGTGATGTGATACCTCATGCACCTCCAAATCATATTGGCTCTACTTCCACCGTACCATACTGAAAATTCACACCCAGCTTGTTGTTCATTTGATATCATATGAATGTCTTTTTCCACCTGAATGCTAGACTGCTCTTCAAATTTCTATGTCTGACTGAATCTCTGCATCAGGGTTATTTCTGCCTAGATACACTTGTAATTTGCACTCATACTAAGTGGATCTCATTTGAATAATTCTGCCATATCCTTAAAATATCCAAATTAATCTTCAGCCTTTTAGTCAACATTAACTACAGGTCTACCCATCACCCACTTTCACCTTATGTTAGATCAAGGATTAGGACCTTGCATACCAGTGGCTGAATACAGCTCACAGCTTAATTTTAGTTGTATGTAGCCTTAGGAACCAATTTCTTCCATGCCAGTATGAAACTGCACTAACATATGGGCTCAGGTACCATCCTCTAGACAGGCTTGATTGGTGCAGCTGAGAATGATTGCAGGTACTTTTCTGTGAGACTTCCCTAGTGCTTACAAATTTGAAACAAACACTCACAGAAATCCAGGATTATGTTTCTGCTTAAAAGCTTCAAACCACATTTATTGTAAATTCATGGAAAAAAAAGAAAAAGAAACTGCAGGCCAGTAAACTATTACATCTCAGTGTGAAGAACTTGTACAGTGATGTGCAATCAGATATTGAAAAGAATATCTAAATAAGCAGAAATTTCTCAATAGAAATCTCATTAAATAAAAAAAGAAAATTATTTCCATATTTACAGATTACAAGGTGGATGAATCCTTAAAGCATTGTTTAGTGTTTAGTGGGTTCATTTCTTTTAAAAGAAAAGAAAAATGGTTCAAATCTAAGAGTGTACTTTGGAAGCAGCTTGCTATACAGTCTATTTTACCACCAGTGAACAGATCAGTAACCTCCCCTTGACCACTGTAGTGCTCTGGTTCTTCTGTCATTTACGTTCTCACCGAAGGGCCTCTGGAATCTCCACCTACAAAACCAGGGGAGGGGAGTCTCATTACATTTGCTGTTCAGTCTGGAAATCATCAACTGAGCTGTCTGTCTGCTTATCTGTGTGATATGATGATGAGATGTAATTGTAATTTATATATGTTCCTAAGGATCTAGTCTTCATAATACCTCAGCACGTTATAGATAATTACAAATATGTTCATCTACTCCATAAAACTGAAATTTCCTTCCTCTCCTCTTTTGCCTAAAGCTGTTTGAAAGGGCATTAGCTCTGAGTGGTTTATTTATTAGAGCAAGAAAGCAAGTCCACTTCTTGAGAGGCATTGCGACAGCAGATTTGCCATGTGTTATGCTCCAGAGATGGCAAAATTCCTATCTGAGTTCCAGGCACACTTCCAAGATCCCAGTGCTAAGCATCATTTGCTGTAACAAGCCTGAACCTGAGTTGCAGCAGTACCCCACTTTCTGTTAAAACTACAATCAAATTGAAATAAAATGTGTGCCAAGAAAAGCCTAACAAGAGGAAAGTCTCCTCCCAAGTATTTTCTTGTGTTCATGTTTCTAAATATCCTCTTTATTAAATATATATGTACTAAAATTAATTAAGCTTGTGCTATATCTGAGCTATGATCAGTTGCTGAAATATGATCTCCTACTTACCCGCCTTAACTGTTTTATGCTGCTTGCTCGAATTGCTTCCATAAGATTGTCATGGAGAGACCTTTGTGGGGTGGAGGGTCGAGTGGAGGGTCGTGAACCTTCTTCTGATTTTCTGTCTGAGACTGATTTTAGAGAATCTTTAATTTCTTTTAATATGCTGTTCTCATGTTTTTTGCTCTTTTTGCCTTTCTTCTTTTTCTGTCCATTTTGTAAGGCTTTTTTTGAGCTTTCTTGCTGTTTGATGACCTCAGCTATATTCCTAGTTGGTACCTTCTTCTCTGGAAAAACTGGGGGAGGAGGAGGAGGTGGGGGAGGGGGAGGGGGAGGTGGGGGAGGTGGAGGTGCTGTACCTGGAGCTGGGTGTTGACTTTTCATTGGTGATGCTTTCTTAGGGAGCTTTGGAGAGGACCAAGGTGAGCTTTTAGGTGATACATAAGGTGAAGACCGAGGAGTTCCTTTCTGCAAGACTTTGGTTTTAGGACTGATCGCTCCATCGCAACTAGCCTCTTGTTGCCGTTGCTCCTGCATACGCTTTTGCCTTTGTTTATCCATATTTCTTGTCAGGATACTTGTCATACTCATTCTTGGTCCAGCAAGCTCAAAGTGGTATCCCAGCTTGACCAGAGTGGTATTCTCTTTCAACAGTTTAACTATGTCCATTTCCACCTGGCTGCCCATAATATGCCTTTGATTATGGAATCGTAATTCTGTTAGGACCTTGTTATTCTGCAAAGCTCGCATGATGGCCAGTATCCCTTTGCCTGTGATAAAATTTGACTCAATGTTCAGACTAGTTATATGCTCATTCACCTTTAACATACCAGCAATAGCTATTGCAACATTGTCATCAGCACGTGTGTTAGCCAGACTGAATGACTTAACCACTGTGTTGTCCCTGAGGGCTTGAGAAAATTGTATAAGCATCTGTGAAGTGATGTTTTCAATGTTATTCAGATTGACCTCTGTGGTGTCAGGATCATTGTTCCTAACTTTTTCCAAAGCATCCTCAATAACTGTTGGATTTCCACAAGGGTGGATGGCACTGGATTTAAAGTTCAGACTGTCTGTGTCTTTTCCATCATGGCCATTGAGTAAGCTTTCACTGTCCTTCTGGCTGTTACATTTCTTGCGTTTAATGTGGTCAGAACTCCTGCCACCTTCACAATTCACAGCTCTTTCACCAGCTGCAGCATTTTGCTTTTCTTCATTCTCATCTTCATCACTTTCATCTTCATCTTCCTCCTCATCTTCTCCCTCTTCCTCATCCTCTTCAGTATATGCTTCCTCAGACACTTCACTATTGCTCTCTGTGAAATATTCTTCTTGAATGTCTTCTGCATTGTCTTCCTCTTGCTCTGAATCCTGAACAGGAAAGTAGGTGTGGGTGTTAAACATGATTGCAGCAATGTAGCTACTGTCATTTTGCAAAAAACAAACAAACAAAAAAAAAAACCAACAAAATTATACAAGTTAATGTTAAAAGCTAAAAATAAATCCCCAGAAACAGAGACAATTAAGAGAACAGAAAGATTGTTTCAGTGCCTAATACCTTTTAGTCGCTCTTTCTTTCATTTTCTTTAGAAGACAAATGCTTAGTGCAAATTAAAATAGTTTTACTGATGTCAAAGACTTCTACCAAGAGAAAACTTGATATAAGATATTGCAACATGGATATACTTCATGCTTTCTATGTGTTGGCATGTTCACAAGGCGATGTAATATAGATCTGGATGGGTCCTTGCCAGCAGAGACACAAGACTGCAGTTTCAGAATGGACATGATCTATGAGAAATAAATTTCTTGATTTCCTAAAGATTAAACACCTGTGTCAATGCTCAGACTTCCATGCATGTATTAGTACATCCATACTGGCTAAAGAATGTTCTGATTTAGTATATAAATAGTGTTTGCATGTGTAAACATGCATATTGACATACAAAACAATACAGAATTACAAGACTCGCATAGAGAAGAATCTGGATGCACTATACAGCCTGCACACACTTGGAAGCTATTTGCGAAGAAAAGATTCAGACACATTCCCACAGGTACCAGGTAATCACATGTCACTAATCCCCAAATCACTTCAAGTTTGCCAAGAGCTAAGAATGTGCTCACAAACAGCTGTCACAGGTCAGCTGCCATACTGTAACTGGTTATAGCTCATTGCCTACACAGTATACTGCTCTTGTTTAAACCCCAAGGTATTTTAGTGTGCTTAGTGCACCAAAATGGCAAATTTGGATCCACTTCTCAAAGTTCTGTGTGGTGCTCTTACCAATCATGGTGGCAAAGCACAATTCTCCACACGCAGGAGCAACAAATATCATTACCTCAGTAAAGTCTCACACTTCATTTGGAGAACTCCAGAAGCATGGAAATGTTGTGTAGGCCACGACTGGACCCTCACAGTACAATCAACCATAAATCTCTTGCCCCAAAAGATCTCCCATGTCCTTTTCAATCTCCTAGACCAAACCATAGCATACATCTTTTTATTTACATTTTTAAATTTTGATAAAATTTTGCAGAAATATAGTTGTTCTGCATGCACTGCTTTATCAACATTCATATTTCAGTCTGTGTAAAATACTAAAGAAAGACTGAGGACATTCTGTGGAGACAGAATGACTCATTTTGCACTTCTGGCAAACTAAAGTTACTAAAATGACAGCGTATCTTTAGAAAACATGTACAGTTTTAAAATTGCTTAATTATTTGGTTCTAAAAATGTGGTTAAAGGTTAAAATAATCCCTCCAGTAACGACAGATTGCATGGTGCTGTGTCAAAATCCTGAGCAGATTTCTGTGTTGGGACATATGCAAAACAGCCAGTAATTCTAATGTTCCCCGAAGCTTGATTCCAACGAAGCAGGACATATAAATGTAGCATCCTGTCAGTCCTGAGTATGCTTCACAGAGAGTTCAATGCGTGGAGGACTTGCCAGGTTAGGACCCATTACCATGATTGTACAGTGAATTCTGTGTGAGAAGGCCCTTACGCTAACAGACACTGTGCTGCATATAGAAACAGGGCTGCATTTAAGCAGGGTTTGTTATGGGATCAAGGTTTATATCTGCAGCTTCTGTAAATACATGCAAACTTCTAAAAGCTGAAAACACCAGGTATTCAGAAAAGCCTCTTTCTTGCTATACTTTTATCTACCTCGGTATATATATTATGCAGTCTTCAACAGGATTGCTTATGAGCAGAAGTTTGTGCCTCTGAATGGACTGGTAGTATGTTTTGATGACACGAGATTAATAAAATAAATTACTTGATTGTTTCAATTTCTTTTTTTTACACTTATGGGAGCAAAGGGAGATTCAGTTTCCTGTCACATACTTCAGCTGGTGTCATAACTAATAACAATCTGAACAACAGTTTTGAAATTGAGCACTCTTCTCTTAGCGGTTGTATAGAGGGACGCTCTGTTATTGTGTTAGCATCTCACTAATGGACTGCCGAGGGCAGCTTGCAGGACTTTCTCTTACTTTATAGTAGCAACTTGTTGAAGAGTTAGGCCTAAGATAGTCAGTACAGAGAGATAAATACCTCTGGAAGGCAAGTCATTCAGCCTAAAAGGCTACCTATAAGGTAGGTAGGATGCTTGCCTTCTGGAGGGGGCAATCTCTCGCCACTAACTATAGAAGGACCCCAAATAATTATGTTAGATTAGGTGCCTAATTTTCAGACATGTGAGGGCAAGAAGCAGCTCACTTTAAAGAAACTAGGAATTTCCTTACTGTGGAGAGAGTATTTGTGCCTTCTACATCAGCTCATTTTCATATTTATGGATGCATTTAGAAATTCTCTTATCAGATCAAAAAGTAAAATGGTTTTTGCATGCACTTTAAGGTTTAGCCAGTATCCACTGCTCATGCCATGTAAACAACAAAAAAGAAAAAACACCTAACATTATATAGGACACTGAACTAGACCTGTTCAGGACATTCTTTGGAGCTGCCCAGATGGGAGTTAAAGATTCAGCTGGAACTAAACATTAATCTTGCTGTTCCCTCCCTATGGCTTAACAAAACAGGGAGTGCAGCTGGTGTTTGCAAGCTGATAGTAATGGTCTGATGACAGCTAGTGGCCTGTGTTCTTCCTTAAGAAGACATTACACCACCATTCACTAGCACTTTAAAACAATTCTGAATATTATTATTATAGGCTAATTTAATCCAGATGATTTTTCTCTGATTAAGAAAATAGTTTATCTAGTGTACAAACTGCAAGTTATTTCCTGGGCAAATGAACTGTGTTCTCAGAATTGAGGCTGTTGGAAATTCTGATTGAGCCCTCACCTCTAACTGGCTGCCATCACCTTTTTTAATATACTTTTTTAAGCGAGCAAACTTGTCCCCATAAGCAGATTCAGAACTTGGTATGAAGCAGTACTTAAAAGTCGATGAGCCACACACATCCTGAAATCTTCGTTTTGCTTTAAAAATACATGGAGCGACTTTGAAAACAAAAGTTGCTTTTTGAAAAAGTGCAGTCTCACAAACTGTTTTTGCAAGGGCCCAAGGGAGGCCAACATGGACTGAAGTTAGACTGAAAACACTCACCACCTTTTTGGACTGAGTCCTTCAGTCCTGCCAAGTTATACTGCTCATTTGTAGTTCAGGGAGCAGTGTTTATTATTGTAATTTATATTTTGGGGGACAAATTGCATAACAAGTACTATCGGTTGCTTTTTGAGGAATATAGATAAATGCTTTGACTGATCACTCCATTCCAGGCCATTTTTCAAGTAATTTCTACAACTGCCCTCTGATAGCAGTTGCCAGAAGAACACTGCACTGTGCTGAAGGCTCTCAGCAGGAATAAAGCAACATAAGCCTGCTGACTGCCGTGCACCTCACTTGCAGCAAGCACAAAGTCTGTTGGCCACTTCACTTCTGACATACTTCATATTCAAAATTCCCTTCCTGACATGCTTCTCAGGAACCAGTACTGGTTTTTTTGTTTTTTTTTTTTTTTTTTTTTTTAAGGAAAGGAAAAAACAATCTATTAGCTTTTAAACAACATCAGAAGTTAGCCAAAAGTCCACATCACTACCTAGTAGTAATTTCTACCCAGCCGTTTAAAACTGTATTCCTATACTATTTTAATCACTAATGGTAGGTAGTTTTTACAGGATTTTCTTTTGCTCTCAACTGAGCTTTTAAGGTACTTCCAGAGGGAGAGAGCAAAGACTCTCTGAGCTAATTAATATATAGCACTTTAGCAAACACAAAAGTATCACTAACAACATTCTTAAAAATATTAAAAGAGACTGAAAGAAAATAAAAACAGTAAGTGAAATCATGTCATGCAAGAACAAGCCAAAATATTCTTAGAAAACAGTGAAAGCTTTAGTGTCTTACCTTGTCACATGCACCCAGTCTTTCTTGTTCTAAGAGTTTTCTGGTCTCCCTCTCCCAATAGGCCATCAGCGCTTCCCTGCTGAATGTCCCTGTTGGGGTTTTCTCTGTCAGACTCTTTTGCCGTTGTCCTACTGGAAGGTTACGGTCGGGCTCTATGTCCTCCAGCTCCCTCTCCAATTCCTTCAGCTCCTCTTCGGTCAGAGAAGCAAGGAGCTCATCTTCATCAATGTCTTCATATTTACTAAGCTCTCTTCTGTAGCCAAAGGTAGACATGGTCCCGTTTGATCAGGCTGATATAAAACTAAAAATGTTTAGGCATTCAAGAAGGCTGAATCAAGTAAGCTATATCTCGTTTGGTCAGCAACTGTTTCCCTGACTAGCTGAGGCACCCTTTTAAGAGTAATCATCGGGGGTTTACGACAATGCATGAAGGGATGAAAGCATGCTCTGTTTTAAGCATCAGACGTCAGCTAGACATCTGAACAGAAAGAATGTCCCAACACTAGTGTTTGTAGGTCTCTTAAAGAGGGGGATTATTGACACACTGACCATGGCCATATTTAGAGCAGCCTGCTAGCGGGAGAATACTGACTTCACAGAGGGGAGCGGCAAGAAATAAAATTACAGGCACAATTACATTGACTTTGTATTCAAACAACAGTAGAGAAAGAACAATAAAAATACATTTAATCCTGAGCTGCCACAGGGGTTGGAAACAAAACAAGCTCACAGCTGCGCAGTGGAGCTGTTCTCATTTTCACGGTTATCTCGTGGAGCTATACTGTTATCGTGCTGAGGCATTTGGAAGACATCGTAATCAGTAGTAATGCAACACCAATGGAGAAGGCTGGCATGCCAAAGTGTGCAGGAAGCACCGCTCTGGCAATGCCATGCCTAGCCTGTGACAAATCACACAACTGGATTATTTATTGATTCTCCTTTTTCAAGAATGATCTGAGGGAGAATCAACTTGACATGTTTATTTGAAGCTCATGCAAGATGTTTTTTACATGGAGGATTACATTGCGCTACTGAAGTTAACAGAATTTCACAGAGCTTTAGGGTGGACCCGGGCCCTCTGTACACAACATAATTCTGTCTATTAAATCTGACAGAACCTAGCAAATGAAGGCCTCTAGTGGCCATTTTGGTAAAAGGCTATTGCTTGCTATAGCTCATTGATTTGCAGATGGAGAGTGCCCTTAAATCAAATTTTAATATGAGTATATACCTTCTCATGTCCTCTAATAAATGATATATTATTCTGATATTATCTTTTTTTGGATGGGTATCATCCAATATAAAAAAACATAGAATGAAAGGCTGAACTTCACACTTTTTTTCTCTGCTAACAGTGAATGGTGGTCAACTACAGATGTTTTTCTGAAACACTGAGGCCAGCAATGTCTTAGAACCTCTGTTCTGTGAGAGAGAGAGAAAGACAGAGAAAAGGTTGTTTTTGATACAGTAAAATAGGAGCACATCTATAATGATAAATGTTAATGTTATTAAATGATAAAACCTAGTGTTTTTATTCTTAGTTAATATTTTAACAGACCATTTAATGGAAGAGGAAGTGAAAAGAGTTTGGACTATTGTTCTTGTCCAGGATCACCTCTCTTTGGTTATTAGGGATTAGGTATTAGTACTGAGTGCATGATGTTTAGCCAAAATGTTCATTCATTTTTATTATTATGCACACTGTTTTACTAGCAACGGACAGAGGAGATTCAGCATGAATCTCACGGACATATTTGGTAAATGAATTCTATTTTTCTTCTTATCACTCTTCTACATGAATTTCATCCAGTTTAGTTTGCTAAAGCAGTGGAATCAAAGAAGCTTAGGCTTTCTTAAACCAGGAAATATTAATAAAGCACACTAAAGAATATTGTGCATTTGTAATCAAAACAAATATTTGTAGGTTATTTGTATTGACCAAATCTTTGCATAAAATGAAAAGGAGGAATATGCAGAATAATTTGGCTTATGAAGATATGAGTGTTACCTTCACGATTTCATAAGATATTGCAAAGAATAAGGAACTTGGGTCGGATGTGCCTAGACAAGACTGTGAGTGAGTAGAAGTTCTGTTCATTTTTCTTATTGCACTTGCAAAAATGATGCTTAGACCAAATTTCTGTAAAACATGAAACAAAAGAAATAAATAATAAGTACTTTTTTTTTTCTCTTAACCTTGCATTGTGTACTGTGGTGTTGGAATTAATTAAATGTATATATCAGAACTCCCAGAAATTTTATTTCTTCAGTATATCTAGGACAATGGTTTGCTTTGTTATCATTTGATTTACTGGAGAAGCAGCACAATAAAATTAAATTTATTGGGACATTTTTGCAGGAAACATCTTTTGTCAAGCACTCACAAGTCAGAAAATGCTGAAATTATATTTGCTATTGCTGACCTGTTGATTTGCACCGTAACACAGTTCTTGACTGCATAAGTCTATAGTCATATACTTTGATCCTGGACATCTGAGTTCCCAGGGGCCTTACTATTGTTCAGTGTAGGGGAGAGATCATGCATATTTAACAAACAGCCTTTTAGTATTTTGTTTTGGCCTTCTTCAGCATACCAAAACTTTATTTGTCTAAGAGCCCTTTCAGGAGAGCTGTTGATATTATTTCCATTGTAAAGAGAAAGAATAGAGGTACAGAGACATTAAGACCAAAAGTATCCATCAATTTGAAGTGCTTGTTATGATCTGTTCAGGATTCCCTTTTTCAAAGTACTTGGCATTATGCAGCACTTCAGCTGGTCAGTGCTCAGCTCCTGTGAGCATCAGCCATTGCTGAAGTTGCCCATCACTTTTACAGTTCAGAGCACAGGTTATCACACAAATGATTTAATTATGATTTAAATGACTTCTCTCAGGAACTTTCTTGCAAAGATAGTGTTTTCCTGGTATTAGCATTCCAACATGAAACTTTTCATTCTCATTTAACAGTTCTATTTCTCAGACATTATACGTGTTCAGATTTCTGCAAAAAAAATGAGATAAATAGCAGTCTGAACATCCCAGTGCACTTCCCAGTCTATGTACCAAATCAGGCAAAGGGTCAGTTGGAAAACTCAGTGCGCTGAATTAAAGCTGAGTGATTGAATGTCCAGCTTCTGAATGTTTTTTTTGGTTTTTTTTTTTGCTTTTTGAATAACCTTTTGAATAACTTTTTAACACACTAATTAGGATTTAATTTTTGAAATTTTCCCTAAAAAAAAATAAAGAAAAATCCAAAACTATGCTACTCACATGCTTCTCACATGGCTTCCTGTACAATTCTTAATAAGAAAAAATGCCTAATATTGATATTACCTTTCCTGGAATACTGCAGTTGAAACTGTGACACCATTATGAATAGCTTAGGAGGAGATGTTGTGCTAGTGAGGTGTGAGCTGACTCAGATAAGTGGTGGCACAGTGAACTTCCTGTTGATACAGAAGCAATGAGAGTGGAGCGTGAGCTATATGTATACAGCGTACGTAGATGTTATAATGGCTACACTGACAGCTGTTTAGGGTCAATCCTCCCAAGTGCTTTGCCACATGCTAACAGAAAACCCGGACTTGCTGAAATCCGGTATGCAGGGAATAGACTATCTATTACACTTACAGGCCATGAAAACTCATCATTCAGTCAACAAAATGACATAAATATTTGTTCCCTTCAGTATCTGGACTAAGATTAGAGAAAATTAAAGAACAGAGAGCCTATTTTATAGGAGCAGGATTCATTTCATTATTTCAGATACTTGGTGTACAAGTTTCTGGCTTTGAGTGGGACTGAGTTCACTCATCAGCAGCTAGATTTTAGACAGGACTTTCCAATCTTTTCTAATCCAGGTGATCTATTTTCTAGGTTTCAGAAGAGGGAACGCTTCTAAGTGCTCATGTCCTTTTTCTCTTTCCAAGCAATAAAATATTTCAAGCAACAGTATAGGAAATTTTGTTCTGCTTTGCACAAGTTTCTACACTTTGGCCGTGACGGCCCCATCATTGAAAGGATGTGATCATCTGATGGGTGCTATTCACCCCTGAGCAGGGCAAAAACCATAGTTTAAATTCTACTTCCCCTTTGGTGAGGGCAGGGCAAACTGCAGGAAGGCAAAGTGAGTGTTGTACAACCTTGTCCTCAGGAGTGCGATATGGCCTGTCCCCAGTATGTGGCTATTTCAGTCACAGAGCCTGAGGACAGCTTGTCAGACAGATGCTTTGGCTTGTTTTGAACTGCAGTCCCACACTGCAGGAACAGGTCCAATTGCCATAGAGCGTGGTTAAAAACAATGTAACTACAGTACATGTCTGGGATTTCCCGTCCTCTTCTTTTGCTTGTCTATCATCTTCAGTGCTCACTCTCTCCTTTTCCTACCTCTTCTGCACCCCTCATTCCTCAGCCAGTCTCTCCTTGACACTTTGCCTTACGTGGGCATCAGTGCCCCATCCCTTGAACTCTCCTCCCTTGCCCTACCCACCCCAGTGATCTTGCATGCCTCCTTCCTGCTGGGCTGCCTTCACCATCCCTGGTCCCTGGCCCCTTGTGTCCCCAGCCTGGCCCTCCTTGCATGCCTCGTGCTGTCCTCACCCGCCTCTGCAGCATGTTCCCTCCTGCCTTCTCCTCGCTGCACGTCCCCTGCATGCTCCCTGTCCGACACCCCTGCACTATCCCTCCTCCCCGCTCACGCAGTGGCCCTGGGCTTCTCTCCTTCCTCCCCGCTGTGTGTCCCCTCCAGGCTTGGCCACAGTACAGGGCACAGCCTTTGAGTGCCTGGTCCTCGCCCTCTTGGACGTTCCCATACTCCGGTCTCCCCCATGCTCCCCCCTTAGTGTCCTTGGTGTCCTTTCTCCGCCACGCCATGTGTTTTGCTCTCCCTCATTTTCTTCCTCATGATCTCTGAGCTCTCCTCATCCCCTCACTACTCACGCTATGATTTTCTCCTTCCGCCCCATTATATGTTTACACACACACACACACACACACACACACACACATATAGCCATTTCTGTATGCTGCTTCTACAGGCCTAGGTTGAACACAGAGTCCAAACTGCCCTGAAGAGACAAAGGGTCAGTAATCTTGCATGACTTCTAAATAGGACCATGAGGCAGACTGATGGGACAAGCTGTAGCTCTTCCTCCCTAGAGGCTGGCATAACTTGAAAATTGTGTACACAGTACTGTTCTTGAAAAAGATGCGTCATCACCTACATTTAACAGTGGTATCAGCAGAGCAAACAGGATAAAGCATGCGCTGAAGGCATTTGAAGGAATAATTTTTCAGCTGCTTTCCTCTATGCCAGATGATTCCATTGTCGAGAC
Source organism: Apteryx rowi (assembly GCF_003343035.1). Classification (NCBI taxonomy): domain Eukaryota; kingdom Metazoa; phylum Chordata; class Aves; order Apterygiformes; family Apterygidae; genus Apteryx; species Apteryx rowi. The sequence goes on from NW_020451277.1 coordinate 129,108, forward strand.
CATCTCTCCTGCTGATGTCGTAAATGTGGAGTCACGAGGGAGGAAAAGATAATTCCGTTCATCTTTGCTGGGGAAAGAAAAAGTGAGATAAATTTAAAGATGAATTTGAACCAAAACCAGTTTTTGCTTGGGAATTAGATTCATCATCCTAACTCAAAGACAGATTTTTTCATACAATTCCCAGCAGCACACCCTCCAAGCTGGACACCCCAGGCTGTTGGGAAGGCAGATTCCAGATCCAGAATGTAGCTTAACAATTCGGCCGCATCACAAACAATGATCAGCTTTCACTGAAAAACATGTGCACATGGGCTGCCTTATTGTTCAGATTAGTTTTGAAAACAGCAATTCCAACAGCTGCTGGGAAGGTAAGCAGAAGTTTAGAGAAAGCTATATAGAAACAAGCCATGGGGCAACCACTAATTTAATGTATTTTGATGGTGAGAGTATTTAGGCTGACTTGCTTATCAAGAAGACAAAAGAGTCATGAATAGTAAAAAAGTGAATGAATTTTGATGCTGCTGCTGACAGGAAGTGGGTAAGGATACATCTTGGAAGGTTGGTCAAGAGGAGAACCTGGCCACAGGGAAGCATAGGAAAAAAAAATCTGCTGGGTGCAAATAGGAAGATTTCATGACTCGCAGACTCTTCAACCTTTGATTAAAAAAAGGAAAACTCACTGTCCATGTTGTGCAGTCACCCAGCATCCTTTGTTCACTGATCCTGATGGTTTATTTCATTATTCAGCAACACATGCAGTTGGGTGCAAAGGGTGCAACAGGTTTTATTGCCCCTTTTGCCTGTCTGAATCATATGAAAATAGGGAACACAAGGGGAACAAACAAATTTTACTGAGTAAAGGTCATCCCATTCCCAGTCTTCTTTCCTTTTTACACAGCCAACACTTTTTGATCATGTTGTATCAGTACATTGTCATGTTCTGTAATAACAGTGTGAGATGAGCCTGCTTATCTTTCACAGCACAAACCATTCCTGCCTGGGATTTGCTCAGAGCAAGTGCTTTGCCCCATATCTGCTGACTATCCTCATGCCTGTTGACTTTCCTCAATGCCTGTTTCTACCACACAGAAAAAGATAAACTGCATTGCACACAATGACAGTCTTAATATTCTTGCTTTTGTATAGCTGCTTTTATCCCTCAGGAAGAATCTCAGTGTGCTTTACAAACATTGACAACAGATTTACAAACTATATATAGAAATCATTTCACTCGCTACTGATGTACAGACACTAGGGCGAACACAGCAGCTGTTTGGAATTACATAGCAATATTGCTCAACAGTTTCGGAGAGGAAGTAGAGGCCACTGTATTGCAGAGAAAGTATCAGAGGAACTATTGCATGTACACATAATGCAGTTATTAGATGTGCAGTTTGAATGATACACTATTGAGACATCTGTAAGTAACCTATTCTTTCCCAAAACATAAAATAAAATAGCTAATATCTGCCAGTATAAGCCTTACATTATTCTTGGTGGCATTTGCAACTATACAATAATTTCTATGTTCAAGTGAGAGCCCATAATTTATACTTATAAGTAATTATAAGAAGTGCATGGACTTAATCTTTTGTTGAATGCCTTAGTCCCAGACAGTTCTCCTGTGTAGCTTAGCACAACCTACAGTTTGCCCTTCAGATAAAAAGATGCTCTATTTCTTTATGTCCAGAGAGCAATACAGTTACTTATTTCTGTTTAGCATTTCCTTTTTTGTCAAGTTATTTTTAACAGTGTGTTTTTATTTTTAAAATAGATTTTAAATGTAAGATCTCCACAATATAAATAAATGATGAAAATCTTGGAGAATTAAAAACAAGAAGATGTAGTAGGTAAGGTAAATTCTCTACTGTACTGTCTTCATTCTGTAAATAGCCCATATTAATGACAATGGTAGTACCCAGAACTATCTAGCACATGCAGAATACGCAGTCAAAAAGTTTTGCCCTAAGACTGGATCAAATGTAGAGATTGCTACTGAAAATGTGAATTTTAAAAATAAATTGTAAACACTTTGTACATGTCACCAGAGCTACACTGTTGTATATCAGCCTTGTGACTACTAGCAATTTAGTAATTTGTTTTTACAGATTTTCAGGAGAACCATGAAAAACAGATTCCTCAGGAAATATTCCCCCAATCTAAGTACATCTTTCACTGGTGTGAGTGACACTTAAGGGAGCATTTCAGAAAGCAAATGCTTCCCATCATAATATATACCTATATATATATTTATACAGCACTTCAGTGCACTTAACCATGTACTTCTTTCTGATTAATCCTGCGTTTGTCCTGGTAAAGAATCAGAATAGATTTCTTTGAAGTTTCTTCCATGCATTTGGAGGCAGGGGATTTATTTTTGAATCAAGGTCATTATCTCTAGGGAACAGAAAAAGAGTCTGAAGGATAGACACCTTGGATGGTAAGGTTCCAGTTTTAATTACTGTAATCTAAACAAACAAATTACAGTGGAAAGGTCAGGGAGAGAAGCAGCCCAGTATAGAGACATTAAGGTTGAAATTCACTGTGGCTGGTTTTGCTTTTCCTGATACCTTTTTCTTGAGCAGAGACCTATCATTTCCAAGGCTCACGGAGAAAAAAATAGGCAGGGGAGGCTTTAAAGGGACTGACTTAGCAGACAGACTAGAGCTGTGGCAGAGTACACCAGGGAGACAATACTGGCTACACCGAATAAGACATACAGATGAGGGCAAGAAACTGTTTGCTGATTAGGTGCATAGTGAAGGGACTGATGGATAAGCAAAAAGAGAAGAGAGTTCTTCTACAGAGAAAAACACTCATGAATTTATGTTGCTTTTCACTATGCAAACTATAGCTAAACAGCTGGGTATTTTAGAGATTTCTTTCTGTCCCAAATAACCGTCAGAAAAATCCCTTTGCCTACCCCAAAGCAGACCCAAAAGATCACTGTGTTGTGACGCTGTCTCTCTGTGCATGACTCCCCTCCCGTCAGGAATAATCTGAGAAAGAGCAGCTCAGGCATGAAGAGCCCAAGCCGGAACACTGACTCCTGCAGCAAAATTTCCCCCATTGATAGCACAGGACAAGGATCTGCCACACCAGCTTCCAAGATTAGATGATAGCCAGTGCATGGAAATTGTGTGGAGGGCACACACAACGTTATGGGCCTGACAGGGAATAGCTGATCATACACAGAACTTATTGCCATGGTTTGGTCCTTGACTGAGCTCCGAAAAGACTTAAAGCTACAAAGTCTCTCTCTCTGGTGCTGCAAAGGTTGATGTAACCACAGTCCAGTGTCTGGCTCCTTGGAGAGCTCATCAGTCTGGTGCCGCTGTTTGTGTCAGATTTTATGAGAAACAGAGACTGAATTATACCCCTGCTTTCAAACATTGTCTCCAACCTGATAGAAGTTCTTACCCCTGGGCATGCCTGAATCAATGCCAGGGCATTTAATTACTTCTGACCGACATTGCTAATGGTGGACATGCCATGGAATTGGGTTGCGATGGAACACCCAGTGAGTCACACCCAGATAGCTGAGAAAACAAAATCCCTAGATCGCAAGGGTTCAGTTAGAGTCCAAGTAAGGAAAAAAGTAGTAGTTTTCCCTCACACTTTCTTCTTACAGCTGTGACTGCTGTCTTTTCCTCTTTTTCACAAAACAGCCAGTCCTAGACCACTTACTTTTCCTGCTCCCACCAAGGCATACTCAACTCCATAAAGGTAAAACTTAATGGTCTTGCTGCAAAACATGGGATTCAAAAGACCTGTGTTCAGTTCCTAGCTGTGTCATCAGCATGACATGAGGTAAACAGTTTCTTTTCTGTATTTCTCTATCTTTCCTTATGTACCCTTTAAAACTAAGTTTTGTCCCTCCCTCTTCCTTTGCAGTTCAGAGATGTCTTAGAAGCATTCCAGATGCTTTCTCATGTCATGATATTTTCTTTAACACCTAGGGGGAAAAAAAAAAGGTCTTCAGTAAATAAACATTTTCAATGTTGAGGGAAAAAAAAGCTTTAAAACAGGATTAGGGCACTTTCTATAATAGGCTACAAAACAACAAAAAGGGTCCCAGCTGTATTGGTTAAAAGATGAATCCAATATCATGACTTTTTAACTTACCTCATGATATTTCAAGGACTAGTCCATGATATTTTTAACATTTGTGGTAATACGCTGCCTAGAGCTGTATGTTTTGATGCCAGAGGTGATTTCACTATTGCCTGAGGCGTGTATAGAGTCCTAAATATAAACCTCAGCCCATGAACTAAAATTACTAATGGAATTTGGCTCTAGCCACAGAAAGGGTTTAAAATCATCTGTTTAAAGTCTTATTTGATCATGCTTCCTTTGCTTGTTGCAGTATACTGCATTAGATATGCGAGTATTCAGATTCTTGTATTATGGTCACTGTATTCATCAAATACTTCTTTTTCATCCTGGACAAAATTTCTGACAAGAAACAGAGGACAAGTCTGGGAAATCCAGATGACTAGTAATCCTACTGAGGCCAGAAGGAACAATTAAGTCATCTGTTTGACCCTCTACATGTCACAGACCAGTAATTTTTATTCTTTCCATTTGGTCCTTTAAATCTGTTGTGACCAAGGACAGATCCACAAAGGGACTGATGTAACTGCCTTTGGAACTGGAATTTACATCTCTAACCAAGTTATTTGGGACAATTTTATGCAACAAATAAACAAAAAATAAGAAGAAATTCTGAAGAATGGGGGAAAAAAACCCAGCCCACTGAGCAGGGCAGAAGGATGCTTGAGCTGATCTTTTGTTTGTTTGCTTGTTTGCTTGTGTGTGTGTGTGTGTGTGTGTGTGTGTGTGAGAGAGAGAGAGAGAGGGAGAGAGATAACCAGGACTAAGTGTTTTGCTACACTCTGACTTAGGCACTATATAATGCTGACATCCACCATCTGAAATCATTTTTGAATTTAGGGGTTTTGGACTTTTTTTTCCCCCCCTAACATAAAAGGGATGGTAGAATTGCAAAAGGCGGAAGTGCAGTCCATTTTTAATAGAGTAGTTTAAAGATTATTTAAGCAGATGTATTTTCCTCTAGGCATGTACAGAAATATACTGCCAAGTGCATCACAGCATGGCTAAGAGTGTTGTTTAGTCAGGTTTGGAAGCAATCTGACAAAACTCTGTAGGAACCATAATTAAAGTTATGACATTATTTCTCAACTAATCAAGCAACAACATGCTGCTTGATTTTCCTTCTTTTTTTTTTTTGTCCATCAAAATCCACTTTTTCTTTAAAAAAGCCTACATAAAGTCTCTCAGTCTTTGCCAAGAATTATACCATGCTGCCCTGCATGCACAGAAGCTGTACCTGGGAACATACACTCCGCAAAAATAACAAAAAGGAATCTTTGAATTTTTGGGGAGAATTTTATAACAAGATTCTGATTTTCAAAATACAAAATGTGTTATATTTCAGGCCAATTACATGACAGAGAAGTGCAGTTAGTTAGTGGTTTAATTTTCTTTGCCAAACTAAATTACACATTTCTTTTCCAAATAATCTGATGCCAAAAACTGAGAGCAGCAATCATGTTTATCATCTTCATTAAGGAGTCCATCAGGAAAATTCTTCTTGGAATAATCATTAAACACAACTTTTACCCTTTATTTACCTAAATTCCCATTTAGTGTTCTACACAATTATTATAGTCTCTGTATTCTGATTTTAGCCTGTATTTGGATAATACAATGTTGAGTTAAAACATAAAGTTGAGCTTTAACATGCTAGCTTTCTGAAAAAAAATTGTTCCCATAAAAGACATATTTGCAATAAATATCAGGGTGTTCTGAACCATAAAACAAACTAAACAATTCTTCAACTAGTCAAAAATAGTAAAGAAATGAGTCAACATACAGATTGTACACAGTTATTTTTTAAAAACTAATCTAAATGTATCCCTTCTCCATACAGATCATATTCTTTATATAGGATATAGTTCTTGAGAACTGGTGGAAGTGGAAACTTCTTCATGGATGACAGTTTCTGGAGTCTCCTTAATCCCATGAGTTTACGTATTTTCAGACGACATAGATGCTTCAATGGGCGAGGATTATCTAAAAAAATAGCAAGAGAGAAACAGTGGGAAAAACAACGCCATCAACAATGATGGTACCCCAATTCACAGTCTCAAAACATGCTCTAATAAAATTAACATCAAAATCTATTACCTTGGAGTGCTATTAATTTGTCATTTCTGAATAAAATACCATTCTTTTTACCTCCAAAATGTGATGTTACGTGCTGTTGATATTTCATAACCAACCTTCTTCTTTCAGCTATCTGCCTAACATTATTGTCCACTTTTGGAAATATGCACACAGTACTGCATCTCCGAAGTATCTGAATAACCAGCCAGGACCTTATTTAGCATAATAAATGATGAGTGGTGAATGATCTCTCCTTTCTCTAGGTGCACATCTTAAAAAAAATGTATGCTGAGGCCAGCCATGCAAACTACCTGGCACCTTTGATTTCTGCTGTATCAATAAGGCACCAGGACCAGACCTTATCATGCCTGGGACTGTTGAGTCTTCTAAATAAACACCTCATATGAGAATTTACATCACTGTAAGAGCTCAGTTTAATTTAGCTTTCCTGAACAGAACAATGCATTTCAACATACTTGAAGTATCAATACTTAAGACAACCAAATTATTTTGATGTTCCTGTGACAATAACCAGAATGATTTCCTCTGCATGCTGGTATAATCTACCAAAGCAAAATTAAATACAGGGTATCAGCTTTAATTCTAAATATTTTGCTCTTGAACAGCTGACGTTAAACCAAATTCTATTTAAAAATTAAAAAATAAAAAGTTAATAAAATTAATGATGCAAAAATAACTGTTTATATGTTTCCCCAACAGAACAATGTATAAGAAAAAATAAGGAAAAGACAGATAAGAATAAAAAGGTTGTTTTATTTTAGACATGTTAGATGACCCTCCAAAGAATTTTATCAATAAATATGCAAGTTTAATAAACTTCAAAACTTGTATTAAAATTCATTATCTAAATTTCAAAGTCAAAATTACAGTTTATCATCTGGATATTTATAGTATCTTCCAGTGAATTTAACTGTTCATTATGCAAAGCCTACTGCAGTCTTGCTTATACCACGATATATAAACATTTTCACGTACCAAAAGAAATTGTCAGATGATTTTCTAAGGACAATTAGAAATTCATTCTTTGCATGAATTGAATTTTGGAGATCTAAAAGCATGTTTTCAATATATTATTGCAACAGCTATAAAATAATTTATTTAAAATAATAAAAAAAATTGTATTCTATATTACTAATGAATTATCTAAATTTACTATCCTTCAAAATGTGGGACTAAGTTATCCCACATACACATGCAATCACATGTTCTGAGTTAACAGGCGAACATGTCAAATTTTGTGAATCTGATTTATGAGGTTAAATGAGAGGCCTATTAAAATCAAAGGAAGTTTCACTATTGGCTTTGGTGCTTCTCAGTGTATTTTTCCCAGGCTCATTTTTTAGATGGGAAAGGTTTCATTTCACCACTGAGTTGGAAAGGAAATCAAACCTCCTAAATCTCAAAGTTTTCTTCTGAGATGCTGGCAGATCTTGAAAGATCTACTGGACCCAGGAAAAACTATATACAGCTAACAAGCGAGATTCAGCTAAGCTAACTTGTGGTATCCACGATATAAATGTCCATTAAACTGAATTAGATGTCCACACTCCCCTTGTAGCAATGAAGAGAAATAATCATCTCAATTCATCTCATCCTAATATATATATCTACAGTAGACGAGTTACTTTCTAGAAGTTATTCTCCACACAGCTAGCTCAGATGTAGACATCCATACCGCAGATTTTTAAAGTTAAGGGAGGTGAAGCCTATCTTTGATGTCATCAAAGGTGGAAGGCCCAGGATAATTTGTAGAGTTTTAAAAACAAAAGCATACATAGGAAATATTATTCAACTAGTGTACTGAAAATAACAACCTAAACGTATATCATGAAAATCAGAGTTCAGAAATGATGGTACGATTGTGATGTTGCACTCATTGTCACCACCTATAATCCCGAATATTCTGAGATGTAAAACTTGCTCTTATGATACTTCTCAAACAAGTAGTAGAGCTGAAGGATCAAGGGAACAAAAAGAAAGACAAACATGCAAGCAATATTCCTCATTAAAAAAATGTCCTGACTTCCACAGCTGTACAATGGCTGGTGTCTTAAAAATGCATGGGTCAATAAGTAGTTTGAGAAGTACCTCAACAGTGCCAGCTAACTAAAGGGGCTTCCCACAGGACAATGACGTTCTCTGTGAGAGTAATTCTCACCAGGTGTATGTCTGCTATATTCCAGTGAAGTTAGCTAATGTATGACCACTGGCAATAGGCAAAGATCTATCTCAAACTGAGAAATGGATGAAGGACAAAACCTGTTTCTTAGCTAGTACACGGGGATTGTAAAATATTTTGGATGAATATGGCCTGGCATAGGCAGTTAAAGTCTCTAATAAATCATAAAGTCATTAACTGGAAGTTAGATATTTACCCAGTATCTGACGTATCTCTGGCCATTCCTTCTGTGTTTCTAGGACAAACTTAATTTTTGTGCATAGAGGAACATAATCCATATAATCTATGAAAATACGAACCACTTTTCCTGCTAAATGTTTCAACCAAGGAACAGCAATAAAGTCACAGAACTGAAAGGAAAAACACATCAAATAATAATTTCAAAACCTGTGCAAAAGAATGCCAAAATAAAAAATTTAAAATCAATTATAGAAGATAATTAAAATAAAGTATTAGAAATAATTTTAACAGTCATAAACTAATACCTAGGTAGGTTACTTCAAAAGTCATTTGCTTCCATGCATAACTTCTGTGATCCCTTAATCTGTCTGGACAGGTTTGAAGGCCAATATCTGTGATAACATTGCTATAATTTCCTGCACCATTCTGTTTGACAGTGATTTCTCTTTGGAAATACATCTATTCCATTTGTTGGGACAGAAACAGAAATTCCGATTTCTTGCCCTGTGGCTTCTTAAAGCTTTCTTCCTAAATCTCTAATATACAAGCCCAAAACTGAAGTCACTCCTCACTCATAATTTTCTCCATCTCAGAGTGAAGAAAGGCTCTTTTATTTTTTAAGGTCCTTTAAAAAGGGATTTTGCCAGTAACTTAATCTTAATTCTGCACAATAATCTGGAAATTTTAAAACTGGCTAATGAAAAAAAAAAGTGAAGAGAAGGAAGTAAGGTATGTATTTACTGGATTATCCTTAATTACAGAAGAAGTCCATCCTGGGAGAATTTCTTCCTCTGGAGTTGACCACACAAAGGAATTTCCAAAGATATCTTGATGCATGCAGTCAAAACACATCTCCACATTGTATCCATGATTGAGCAAGAGCCTTAACATCACCTCATCATTCAAGGCATACTGAATGGCACTGGGGAAATGGGTATCATTGACCAGCATAAAGTAGCAGTTGACATTTGCTCCATAGGATAGGAGCAGCCTTACTATTTCATGATTACCAGCTCTCACTGCCACAAGGAGACAGTTTAAAGGATCCTTGTTCGGATTAGCACCTGCTTTGAGTAATATTTCGGTGCAGAGAATGTCATTGTTACAAACAGCAAAATAGAGTGCTGTTTTCCTTTCATCATCATAACTGTCTGAAATGTGTTCAGCCAACAGAGTATTGACATCAAAATCACTTTCAATGAGGAGTTCTAGACATTGCAAATTCTGGCCATCTGCTGCTGAGTGAAGAGGGCTTAACCCACTTTTCTGGACTGCAGTTTGGGATGTGACCGGAATGAGATATTTCAGGGCCCTAAAAAACAGTGAAGAGAATTAGTAAGGCATCACTCCCCTCCATGAAGAAAAAAGACCATCATCCAGCTGTTTGCTAACTTACTAGACACTTTGCACAAGACCATTCCAACACACAAACATCTGTTTAAGCAATGTCAAATGGGACCTTGTATTAATTTGTTTCAGTGGTTTTCACTTAGTCCTAGGCAGTAAGTTTTGCATTTTGTAGTGTATGCACTAAAATAACATTTAAAAGTTAATTCATATTAATGTAATACAGGCACTTCTGAAATATAAATGATCTGTACATTTGCATGTTTAACACAGTCTTCTTCAATTTGACCTTGAGCCACAGAGAATCTTAAATAAAATGTGAAGCCCAAACTCATACTCACAGGTAATGTCCCTCATAAGCTGCTTTGTGTATGGGAAGCAGTCCTGCCTTATTAGGCACATTGCCACTTCCTCCATACTCCAAAAGAAGTGCTATGCAGTCTGGATTACCTCCTCCAGCTGCATCAAATAGTATCGATGCACCGTCATCTGCTAAGGCCTGGACATCTCCACCTTGAAGAAGGATAGGGAGTTTATTGTTACATCCCAATTAATTTGCAGGTCATCACAAAAATTAGCCCAGATTACTTTCTTCCTCATTTTCAGAAGAAAAGAAGAAATATTTCTTGTGGCAAATTTTAACCTCAAAGGCAAAACACATCTTGTACAGATACAAATGCAAGTGTTGGAAAATGCTTACTTGAGTGAGGTCTGCTTTGAACTGAAGATTTTAACTGAGGTTTTTCAAAATTCAAAACACAATTCCAGTAATTAATACCAATACAATCCTATACACATTTGTAGGGAAGGAAGGGTAGGAAGAGAGTGAAAGGCAGGGAAGGGAAAGGAATGGAAGTAAGAGAAGAAAGGGGAGATATAGCAGTAACTGATTGAAATGGATCGATAGCAAAGCTGTCACCCCTCTCACATACATTATGGAAACGTGTAAACATCATTCCAGTCCATATTCACATATGCTTCCTTTCCTTCCAAGAATCCAAATCTGATTCATCACTGCTCTTCCTTTCCTTTTCTGTTATCACCCTAAAATACCTCAGCAACCAGACAATATGTACGCAGGTGTGTTTTTTTTTTTAACCTAACTACATACCTTTATGAATAAGATGCTCCAGCACATCGCAGTGACCGTGTTCAGCAGCAACACCTAATGGTGTTACTCCATATCCATCCTGGAGGTTCACATTTCCACCATTCTTCAGAAGAAGAGAAACGATATCTTTGCAACCCTGTTTTGCAGCTTCATGCATTGCTGACCAACGTTTCACACATGGCTGGTGGATATTACAGTTGTGTTTAACCAGAGTAGACACCATTTGAAAAGAGCGCCTTCTTATAGCTTGAAGACAATAAAAAAGGAAGAAAATAATACAATTAAATTTTTAGACATATTGTCTTGAAGGTTAGAAGATGATTTTAGTAAGTCTAGAAAAAGATTTCCAGTTCTAGAAATCTGGGAATCAAACTCTGGTAAGTAAATAGTGATATCTACTACACAGGAAATCAAGGTAAAACAACACAAGTTGTAAAATATGTTAGTTTGGAACATTGAGGGCAAAAGCAGCATCAGTTAGATTCTGAGAAAGCAGTAGTGACTTCTAGAAAGAAAAAACAACAATAAAAATAATACAATATTAGAACATAGTCCTTTACTTTTAATGATGGTACAAACATTACAATGCTCCCAGAAAATCACAGTTGTAACAGTCATCTGGTATCTCTAATCCTAGAGTGTACTCTGTGGCTGTTGTCAGCCAAAATACAATTGACATCCATCATATTTACAGGCCACATTCTGCCCTTTTGAGATTCCAAGTTTGAAATTTTCATGGATAACTACAACTGGAACTTATCTGCATAAAAGATCCAGAATAAGAGTCTAATTTCACTTCCAAACTGCCCTTTGGAATAGTGGATCTCTCCACTGACTGATGAGGGAGCTGAGAGAGATCAGCATCAAGGGTTAGTAAATTTAACTTTTGTGAACGTCCCATTATACAAGCCAAAGGTTTTTAAGAGGCAATGGTCTTCATAATTATCTATAATTGCTTTGAAGTAGAGTATTACTTAATGAACCTGAAAGCAGAAATTATCCCACTAGATACTTCTTCAGCATTTACCTTTGTTTGTACTGAAGAACCCTTTAAACCAGTTTTAGAATTAATTATTAATTATGATTTTAGAATCATAACTAACTTTGAATATCATCTATTAAGTGTTAACCACCTGATTCTCTGTTATGTTGAGTCTAAGACTGAAATACATGATACACACCAATATCTACTTGCACATCTCAGCCCGAAGTGATACAAAAACACAAAAGTATCATATAAACAATACATAGCTGACGACCTCATTTTCAGGAGTTTGTGTAGGGAAATATTTATGGAAATAAATTGTCATTAAAAGGGAAAACATCCTTTACATTAGTGCTAGTTGTTCTTTCCAGGATTCATTAAATAGCAAAGGCTGAAAATAGCGTAAAAGTTTCAGACTTAAAACAACTTTAAAGAGCTGAAACAACATAAAGCAAGATATTTCAAAGTAGGCCTCTAGAAATGCCTTAGGGCCTTAAAATTTCAATACATTAATTGTATTTGAATCAATCAAAGTCAAAAAACCCTCAGAGAACTGAGCATTTTAATATTGATAATTGTATTATATATCGTATTTTCTTACATAGTATAATGGTATTTTGTTATACAGTACTTGAGAATTGTAGTAATTTTACAGATTATCCTCAGAAAAATGAAGATATGAAGATATTTCCAGTTTCAACAGGAATTAAAACCTGATACAGCTAAATTACTCATATATGGTAAAGTATATTTAAATCTACCAACAGTATAAAATCTTCCAAAAGAATCACCTTTTTTGAGGTATTACTTAGCAATGTAGCTGAAGTTCATTTTCAGTACAAGAGGGAGGGAAATGAGCTGGGTGATTTTGAAATCATTCAATTAAAAAAAAACTCCAATAAAAACTACAGGCCTAAAAGATTAAGCAGCAGCTTATTCTTTGTACAATACTCGTACCTTAAGATGGTCAAATAGGACCCAGCTGCTAAAGGCCCTAGGTATCCGAAGATACAGAGAAGTTGTCTTGAAGAAAATAAATAGGTATCAGACTCTTAGGAGTATCTTTAAGAGCAAAGTTTCAGCTCGGTGACCACCTAGGGCATAACTAGCACTGAACTGAATGCTGGGCACATTTTAATAAGTGCAGGATATTAGTTTCACCTAAAAAGATGACCACCATTTAAAACATATAAGCCAACAGGAGTACTTAGGTGAGTAAAAATTACTCACAGTTAAAAGGATTTGCAAAAATGGGCCTAAATTCCCCTTGTTAGAGTCAGGTTTTGAGTCTGCAGAAATGGACATGCCAGTTTAGTTGAGGGGAAGCGCTACAAATCTTTTTGCTTAAACACAGGGAAAGGAGGCAATTACCAATAAGAAGTGGAGTTTCTCCTTTGTCATTTGTGGTATTTGGCCAAACACCCTTTTCCAGTAATGTTCTTACATTTTCCACAAAGCCAGCTTTTGCTGCCAAAGTTAACGGTGTTTCTCCATCACATGTTTTATATTCCCACATTGTTTTATAAGATGCTAGAGTTAATAAAGTGAAAAAAGATAAAATTAAAGCACAAGGCTGTTAGGATGTACATACACCAGAAATCCTTACGTGCTAAATCTTTATGAAAATTACTTGTAATTATGCTTAACTTAATCTACCTAGTACTGCCAGACTGAGTACTGAATAGTAATTTTCGCTCTACATATCTGTAGGTTTTTGAACAAAGCGTTAAAAAATGGCCCGAGTTCTTTGCTCATGTAAATTCATATGATCTCCTCAAAATAAAATTTGCCTGATAGTTAAACAACATAGCAAGATACATGGAAGAACGTGTTCATACTTTCTTTAGTAATCAGTTCCAACCTATTTCTGTGCATGCTTGCTTATTGTTGTTTCTTTGTTGCTCCCACTATCTTGGGTCTTGCGTGATATCTTTACCGTACTCACCATCCAAAATGATTTCAAGTATTTGCTGAATTGGCTGAGCTGCAGCCTCATGCAGTGGAAACCACCCTCTTTCATCAGCTTCATCCAAAGCATATTTCTTTTTCACAAGGTCTTGGAGCCCAAATACTTGACCTTAAAAAAATCCAATAGATAAATGAGATGCAGTTGAAAATAATAAGCTGAAAGCTCAGAGTTTTGCATAAGGACTATTTTATTTTAGGGGTTTTACCTTGCTTTATGGCTGTTACAATTTTCCTATTTTCCTCACTAGGTGGTATAAATCTATCAAAAAAAAAAAGCAGAAAATAGAAAATACAACCAAATAGTAGATGCATTATATGAAATCATTTATTCAATATTTGCCATTTGCTTCTCATCGGAGCCAGCTTTCCTTCAAATACATTAGTTGAAATCTTGATTAGCCTTGTTACCTCTTTAGTTATGTCTGTATTGTGGAACTTCAAAAGCATCCAAAGTTCCCAAGTTGGATGCAATTAATGCTGCAAGCTGACCTCAAGAGGAACCCCCGGTGTATTCTTCATGTTCCTTTCCCTCCTCCCCATTCTGCTCCCCTGATATAGCAGTTTCCAGAAGGAGCCGTGAAGTGCTCTGACAAATCTTCTAATTTGGAACAGAAGTGAACTAAAAAGTGTATTTGTCACACAGTACAGAAACAAGCCCTTCAGATTCAGAAACATTAAATGATAATTAAATGATAATTTGATGGCATCAGAATATCAATATTTATTAATGAAAGAGAGCTTGATGGCATCAATGTTATGATTTTCCCTGAAAATGAGTTGTCAATATTTTTAACAATATCATTTAAACCTGCATGTGATAGAAGTTGAATGCTGGTGCTTGCTAGTGCCTTGAGATATTTTGGTGATAAACACATCATAATAACCAGACCAGAAAAAAACAAAATAAAGCAGCAGTCAAATAATAGCATACCCAGTGGCTTTACTGAGAGCCTTCAGTAAAAAGAGAGATTCCAATCTAACAATAGGAGCCCCTCATGAGGACCTAAACTTCCTTGAGATCTCGCAGGAAATTAGTCAATTGAGACTTACAGTTCTATCTCTTCCTTTCAATTTTAGATAGAGCATTCTGCAAAAAATATTTATGGGAATACTGCCAAAGAACTTCTATTAAGACCATGTTTTGTTTCACAAATATACTTTTTAAAAGAATGCAAATGGCCTAAAAAACTAGGGAAAGTATTAGTTTAGTCAAGCGAATTTAATCTTCCTAAATTCTCTCTGTAAACCACAAAGAGACAGGTTGCACTAGAAGCCAGTTCAGAGCAGAAGCTCTCTTCAGCTTTCAGAATGTTGCCCATACAGCACAGATCTCTGAATAACTCCAGGTAAATAATTTATGCCACCCTAAATAGCTCAGTTGAGGCCAACATTCTCTAGTCAAAGGAACTAGTCTTAATCATATCATTAATGTCACGTATGAATCCTTGGTGGATCATTCCTGAGGGTTTTTTGTTATTTTAGTTTGGATTTTTGTTGTGTAAGTAGTTTGAGTGCACAGGGAACGGCTGGAACAAGCAGACAGATAACTAACAAATCAGATGTTCTTGTCTTTTAAGTTTGATCTTTTAGAAATGTATGAGAAAAAAAACCCTAACATTTTATTCTGTTTACTCTTTTTAATCATTGCTTCAGACAATGCTTCATTGAGAAAGACAGGTAATGGCCACACTAAGAATTCTTTTTAGGAAGATATAAAGCACTAAAACAATAGCAGTGTCTCAAAACACTCTAAAAATATGGCATAATCTCTTCACATGTGTATTGAATTCACAATACCTGTCATTATAGCTGGAAGATACTGGTGGCTTGGCTGCATTTGATTCTTGAATGCTAAGCTGTATGGCATACTCAGTGAGCAGATCTTCAACCAACTCTTCACTTTCATCCATCATTTATTATGGAAAGATGAGCTGTCTTGAAATACACACAAAATATACTTGCTAAGGATCATATGCTGCAGAAGGAATGTCTGAATATTTCTTATAATAAAATCAGGTGTTTCTATCAAATTGTTTTAATTTAATAATATTTTGGTGAGTTTATTACTATTTAAAAATGATAGAAAAAGAAACAACCCTGGAAACATTTGAATTGGGAGTGCTGGACATGCCATTTGCAAAAGCTCTTTTTATTACTCGCGCATTACATTCATCACCTACAAACAAATATTAGACAATTTGTGAACCATAAAACAAGACTCTTCCTCTTAAGAAAGCTAAGGTCATCAAATCAGTGGATGTATGATTTCCACAAAAGTATGAATAATGAACAGTAAACAAAGTTATAACCTTATGAATGATTCCTAATCTAAAATAGGCATTCACAAGTAATTCGTGAACAAACCAAAATACATACACAATTAAAATTTGTAGTAAAAAAAAAGAAAAAATTGAGAATTATTTACAGAAAAGGTCAGCTATTCAGAATCAAATATGATCAGTTATAAGGATGATCACACATCATACTTATTCAGGATTACACAAAAATCAAATTAATTCATAGAAGCTATGAACTAACTTGACCCTTTTTTTCATGGAAAAAGAGCATTTTTTCCTGCTTCCTTCACCTAGAGTGGTATTGGCAGCAGATATAAGTGATCCACCAATCAATACTGTTTGGACACAGAATTTCAGACTGAGAAAGCCCATGGCATCTCATTACAGTTTGTGTGGTGGCTCTTCACCCAGTTCTGAATTCAAAAGAACTTTACTAGATAGCTTTCAGTTGCAACCTGTATTCACCCTCCCTTTCTTGGTGCAGAACAGACCACGGGGAGACCATGGGGATGTCTTCTCAATTGAAAAATATGGGATTTGAGAGATATAACATCAAATGCAAAAGGTAATCATGTCAATATAATAATGTACAAGATATTAGACTTCACAGACAGGTAATACTGTATAATAAAAGATCACAATGATCTTGTGCCATTAATTATCACTTGTAATGATCATTAATATGGTCAGAAAAGCCTCACTTCCAAATCTTGCTTTACTCTTACATGGCCAATACATGATGTATAAAAGTAGGCAAAGGTGTAAGTCTCTGCACTGTTCCTGAGGTCCTGAATTTTATTGGACATTCAAAAGACAAGCCATAGTGATGCTTACACTTCCCTGGATTAGGCTCTTAGTGACTATTTTCAAGGTTTGAGAGTAGTTGGAAGGCTCAGAGGATTAGTAATGGAATATGCTGCATCTTTTAACTATAGTCACTAGTTTAAATTTGGTCTGCTCATATCACCAACTTTAACTGTAGATGATGTTCAATATGTTTTGTGCTAGTGATATCACATCAGCCAAATGCCTTATTAGCAAATTATAAGTGGAAGGTCAGGAATGTTGCCTGTTATACCATTTTCCTGTAGGTTCTTGAAGTGTAAAATATGGTATCTATAGATCATAAAAGGTTGTAAAGAACAAAATCTTGCAAATTAGTATTTGATCTACAAGAGAAAATGCTAACTATATTTATTTTTAGAAGGAAGTTTCAGTAATTAATAACTCAATCAAAATATCATATCCAATATTATAATCCCATCCACAAATAGTTTACTATTTAGTGTAGTATGATAAAGCTCACAAAACAAAATCAAATCAGTAAGATTCTGAGACAGAACGACTTTGAAGCTAAAGGTCTCTTTTGATTCAGATTCACTAAACTAACATTAACTACAGATTCACACCTTTCACAGCATACATGTATCAGTGTTATGGCCCAAGCTTTTTAACTGCACAGATGGCCAATCTGAAGGCAAGTGAAAAAACATAACAAAACAAAACACCTCAGCCCCATTTTATTTAAAGGAAAACATACACAGCTTCGGTCTTGATTGCCGCTTCTGATTGCAAAGAACTTCCATAAATTAAAAAATACCTTTCCTGGCCCCCCCCTTTTTTTTGTTCAAAAGAATAGTCCTTTATGTTGTTCATCATAGACAATGCTAGTCTAAAGGATTCTCTGCTCCTTACTTTTGTGTTACTAAACAGGGCTTCAGCATAACAGGCCAAAAAAGATTTCACACACTAGTTAGTTGATGAACTGGTCAGCACAATGCAGACACAAGTACTAAAATGTTTCACACACTACCTAATGTTAAATCTACTGTACATCATGTTCATGCTCAGAAGTTCTGGAAGTTATGTTCTGGCACAGTGAACTTTAGGTAGAACTCTTTCTGCAGAAAAGGATTTCTGAAATTACTGAGAACTTTGATCAAGTTTCCTGTCAGATGCAGAACAGTATGAACTTCTCCATATTTTTAAAAAGAATTATAAAGATGTTCTGAAACTCTTATAATCAAAACAAGCTTATGAAAGCTTATCAAATTTGTTGCAGCAAAAAGAATTAAGAGTTTTTTTCCTTCTACATTTTTCCTCCAGTTTGCTTTATGCAGAAAGGAAGATATTCCTTGTCAAACTTTCAAGGTGCAATACAAAACATGGGAACTTCAAAAACTATGTAAAATGAAGCAGGTGGAAACGTATTTTCTAAATGATGCCACAAGTTTCTTATTAACAAGAACCTAAAATTTTCCTTACACCAACAAAAGCCATGAAATTGAGCCTCTGCTCTTTGACTCTTACTGTTGGCAATGCACTTTGTTGACAGGTGGGAAAATTTTGTGTCAAGGTTCTTTTGTTTTGTTTTACTCACATCTTCACAAAAATGTTTCTAATTTTCATGGTAGCTTAAAACTCTTTGTGTAACATTCATAATTTCTTGTTTCCACCACAGCAGCTTAAAGGCAAACAGTAAACCACCTTCCTTTTCTTCACACCTTTTCTTATGTTTAGAAAACCTTCTGCCTGAAGTCTTCATGCATGTCAAATGCTCTCCCTTTCCATTGCTGAACTTTGTGAGGAGTTCTGCCTATGAAGCAGGATAGCTGAATTGTATCTGTACGGGTGGACTTCCACGCTATGCAAGCCCTACTGAAGTTGCAGTCCTTAGGAGAATCAAGTTCTAATGTTTGTTTATTATTACATTACAGCCCATCATATTATATTTACTTTAGAACCTGAACCAAAGCCAAATTATGTGAGTGGAAAGACTCCTAGAGACTTATATAGGCTTTGGATTAGGTCCTCACATTGCAAGCTCTTTGAAAGAAGGCTGGTTTGGTATATTCCCATTACTTTATTGTTCATAAATTTTCCTAACATTTCATAACGGGTTTAATCTTGTGAGGTGATGCATAACCTCCAACTTCACAGATTCCAAAAAGGGATTAAGAGCACACAGCATTTTGCAGGATAACCCTAGACAGACATTTAGTAAGAAAATCCATATATTTGGGGAAAAAAAAATATTGCCTGTCCACCTCCTCCTCATCTCTGAAGGATTATAAAAACAAAACAGTTTATAGGTCATCATATAAATTTATTTTCTTTTTGCTGGTTGTATAGCTTTCTTACCTATTTGGTCAACTAACACTTGCTTTGCTGTATTCCCCAGAACTGATTATGCCACAGCAAGTACCGAGCTCTGCTTGAACACAGACTTAACTAGAAGGGTCTCAGTTTAGCAATGCTTTAAAATTGTTTTGTGTACTGTTCTCAAAATACTTTATCCCACAAAAAAATATATATATATAAAATGGAAAAAGTTAAGAAGGTAGCAAGTGACTGTGACATGGTAGAATAAGTATGATAAAGCAAATAGCTCATCATAGCACAAGTGCTGGACACATTACTAGAGGTTTATAAATGCTTTGGGAGCTTGATTTGCTATATCACTGCTGGTAACATGCTGTGCTAAGGGGACAAGATCCAAATGAAGTGTGGATGTTCCACTGGGATCACAGTGGAATATAACAGTGGCTAGTACATTGAGCAGCAGTAGAAACATCCCTCTTACATGAGGTAGCAGTGAAAAAGTTAAAATGCTCAGTAGCAAAATTTTTTTTTCATTTGCTCATGGAAATTCAGTTTTTCTATTACCAGATCGAGATACTAGAAACATATATAAGACACCAGATCACTAGAAACAACTGTAAATGCTTACTCTAAACAAATTTTACTCTTTGTATTACCAAGAATATTTTTCTGAAAAAACATTTTGAGTACTCTGTCCTTTTTCTGATTTTGTTTTCATTTTTTTCCTGAAAAAAATAAAAAGATTACTTACTGTTGCTCTTTAACTTTGTATTACAGGCATACTTACCGTGAAATAAAAATTCAGTTTTTCCTAAAAAACAGTTTGGCTTTCTTGAAGTTAATGTTTTTTTAATTGCAAAAGGTCTGAAATACTTGCTAATCATGGAAATTGCATCCTTCCATAGAAAGAAGTGTATTAAAGGTTTATCACTATTAAACACACAGATATAAAATTAATGTTATATGAGTGTTAATGTTATTCTAATTTCTTATCTTTAAAATAAATTAGGCAACCCTAGCTTAGCTCTCTATAAATAGAAGGCCCTTAGGCATGCAGTCTCAAAGAGGTTATTCATAGCAATAAAATAATTAATAACAGACTAAATTTGGATTCAGTATATTAAATGTTATTCACAGTTTTAAAGTATTTCACTATTAGTCAAATTGGCGAGCATAACATATTCTCACCTTTTCAACCCATTATCTTGTCACTGTTACTCTTGGGCCTGCCTTTTGAATAGCTAGAAATAGTGCCCTGCAAGCTGAGGTGTCCTGTGATATTTCTAAAATTAAATACACAGTTGCTAGTTAAATTAAGGCCTGACCTTGTACAACTGTAATATAAGCATGCTCAGCCCACAGGAAAGTATTACACATGACTTCTCTAAAATCTCATGAAATGTAAAACGAGGTCTGGATGGCATAATAAGATTATCTGTGTTCTCATTAGCTCAAAAAACTCTCATTAAGAAAACAAATTATTTGCCAACTTACTCTCAATGGCTGTATTAACAAAATCTGGTAGCATATTTACATAAATTAAAATAAAACAAATTTGAGGTTTAGCCCTGAACTAGTCTTGGATCTTGTCACATTACATCACCAAATTTTAATCACTTTCTCTGAGACTTATATGAAATGCTTTATAGATTCACTGACAGTCAATTATAGTACTTATTTAAGTAGATTTAATAACTTGAAATTAGACAAATAAGCAGGAAACAAGCACCACAGGCAGTAGTGAGGCGAAGCAGAACAACCCAAGAGTAATATCAAAAACAGCAGTGCCCAACAAGTTAAAACACAGGCATAGGATGAGTAAGAAGCTGGATTTTTTTCTCTAGCTAGACAAACACTGATGCAATACCTACTAATCTGTCCTGGTTTTGTTTTTAACCAAAGTTCCAAAGATTAAAAGAAATACAAGTATCTATACCAAACTGAATAGTCACAAACTGAACATAACAAATTGAAACAATAAACTTCCAGTCTGTCTTCAATTGTTCTGACGATGAAATGAAAATTTTAGACTGTGAACTCTGAGGAGCTGACATAAACAGGCAGATACTTATTGGAATAAATGTTCAGAGCTCCACTGCTCCTCTGTGCCCCATGCTTCACTTGCATTTATAGAACCATGAAACCATAAGCCTAACTAGGGCACTAAATGCATGTCAACTTTGGGCATAACATCAATAAAATAATTTAATAATAAATAATATTTACTTCAACTGCTTTTGCAAGTGTGACTTAAATAACTGTGAGGAGCCTCAAAAATAAAATCCAGTCAATACAACAGAAACAAACAGAAGCAGTGCTGAAAACCTGCTCCACAGTTGGCTAAGAGATAATATATTTTTATATATTAAAACATATATATATAAAATATATACAACTATATAAGGTGTATATATATGTACATTATTTGTGTGTGTGTGTACATATATACATACATACATATAAAAACACAGATGTTTTAATTGCTTACCTTTAGCTCTTTCATTTCCTTTACGTCACCAGGACACTACCAGAACTAGTAAAAATCCATATTACAGGCATAGTATTATTTTGCTTTTCAAATTGTTTTCAATACTATTTTCCATTGTTATGTAAACAACGTCTGATTCTGATACATAGTTATTAGGTTTAAAGCCATCAGTCAATTATGTTTCATGCATGTAAAGGCAGAATAAATGAAATAAGACTCCTGTCCAGATATTGAATCATATGGCAATTTGCAAGACTTCACACTGTGAGATAAATTTATTGGCGAGACAAAAAAGGGAAGAGAAGTCGCAGCTATAGCAAGGCCTTCTTAGGGTGCCTATGCACTGCATATTGAGAACACACAGGATAATACTCTTAATGGAGTCCCCAATGTTAAGACAACAAATAATAAACTGTAAAATGCTATGTAGGTTTTTCTTTCAAAAACAGGTAATTATTGTATGTACTCTGATAATACTTCTTATGTACTTATTGTCTGGGAGTTGTTATATTTTAAAATACATAAACTATCTTTGAAACAGGGTTTAACAATTTGAGGAATTTGTTACTGAAACATTTCTGGGTTCCTGATAGATTTTATCAACTGTCTTATCAACATGTCTTAATATTTTGTACTCTTTGTGCTAGGATGTGGCAGGAACACCTGTATGCTTGGGCTGTCTAAACAGATGATTAAAACTAGTATTTGAATGGAGCTGATTGGGCTATAGGGTTAATTTGGCTAAAGACAACTGCCAACCACAGAATAATTTCTGCTGTGGTTGGTTATGAATCATGTACTAACCTGGTTGAAACACCACAGAGAACAGAAAAATACAGGAATGGTCCAATAAAAAGGGCTGAAATATTTAAAGAATTTCATTCTGAAAGGACAGACAGATTCCCCATGCCTCAGAAAGGCCATGTTCAGAAATCTCAGACCTCTCTGATGCGATCCCAAAGAGCACTCAAGAGTGGAGAAGCATAGACAGCGCATTCTAATAGTAACTTTGTCAATCAGTTTGCTTCAGTTATACAGCTCAGGTAGCCCATGTCTTATTAAAAGACTGATTTTCAGTGAAAATTCTGTGATATTCTGTAAGCTCAGTTTGTTGGGTTTGCTTATCAGTTAGAGTGGAAAAAAAGGGGAGCTCAAAAGCAGACCAAAAGAATTATAAAGAAAAAACTTATCCAGAATAAATACAATATAAAGTTACAACACAAATGTTATCAAGTCCTACTGTGCAAAATTCATCCTTTAAATAAGCAGCTAGGTCATTAAGATAAATCTTAGTACAATGCCAACTCAGTCTTCATATGAACATCACCTCCACCTCCACTGTTAACTTAAAATGTATTTTTAGTGCTTATTTCTTCTACTCTATTACAAGTCCCTTAATTAACAGGTTTCTGTTTTTCATAGGTATTCCACATTTTTTCTTGATTTATTAACCGATCACATTAACTCAGAAATTACCTATTTGCCATACCCTATTACGGTGAACCTTATTTTTGTTTCTGCAGTGAATTTGCTCCTTTTTATGGAATTTCCTAGTCACCCCAATTTCACAGCTAAAATTCATAAAATGTATATGCATGCTTCTGATCATTAAAGCAATTCCAAAAGAGTTAGTAATTCTCATGACTATTCCTGAATGGAGGTAGAAAATTACTGACCTCAGGAGACCAGACTGATAACTGCATGTGCATACAGCCTTTAATACAAAAAGGAAAATGATTTTCTTTAATAATCTAATTGTTTATAGGCATATGCCTTACTTCTAAATTGGCAGAAATGGAAAATGTTTACTGTTACCCATTGCATCAGTAATCTATCAGCAAGGTATTTATTTTTACACGTATGTTGTAGAAATCTAGAACTTATTACTAGATACTTCTGCAAAGCCTATGTACTTGTGTTTCTTGAAAGAACGACAGAAGCTGAAGCATATTCAAATCAACTATACCAAAATCTTACTTCGAATGGACTTATGCACCTTTACGTTAAAGAAAAATCATACAGACTGCTTTCAGCAGCAGCCAAACATGCTTCTGAAGCTTTAAGGCTTGACTGTTGTTTGATTTGCAAAAGAAAGCTTTGAAATTAATTTTGAATTGTACTAAGCTTGGATGCTGAAGGATCACTGCAAAATGTTTTGCCAAAAAATCCCAAAGCATATGATCCTACAATAGTTCTAAGAACACATTACTGGCAGTTACAGCTAACTATTGCTTGGTACAAGTATGTTGGTTTCAACTGTCACCAGTGATACAGAAAATACTAACTGCTTGTATTATTATACTTTTTATCTTTATTAGAAATAAAGTGAAAATCTAAATGCAACATGTAGGATTTGTGATTTCTGTGTGAAGCATTTCTATTAACACAGCCTTCAACAGAGTAGCCCTCCTTCAAAAAGTGCTCTGCCAAATTTTGCAAATTGATCATGATTTTCACATTTAGCAACTTCATGTAGACATCTTCACTAATGTGAACACCTCTTTCCACTTTAAAGGTATATTTATAAAGTGCTGTGGAACTGCAACACAACATAACACGGTATTATATCCATCCCATTTAAAAGCGCTGGGTTTGAAAACGAGGGCTGACTCGCTTTTGGGGTGTGGATGTGGGAGAGCAGGCCGAGCAACCTCTCCCCACGCACAGGGCAGGCCACAGCGGGCGGCCAAGGCCGGGCCGGGCCAGAGCCCCCGCCCCCTCCTCGCTCCTGCGGCTTCATACAAAACCTCCAGGCACCCGCCCCCTCCACAGCGACCTCGTCGCCATACAGCGAGGGAGTTTTATTCGCACAGGAGCCCACAAACAGGACCGGAGCAAGACGCGGCGCCAGGCTGCGCGCGCCAACTACCCCTCCGCGCCCATGGTTCTGCGCATGCGCGCAGCCCACCGCATTCGCACAGCACATGCGCACAGCTCATGCGCTGATTATACCGCATGTCCTGGCGCGCGCGCACATCTGAGCCAACCGGCCTCCTGCTTTGCTCGCCGCCCGGAGGAGGCAGGAGCGGGTGCTGCTGCGCCGCATGCGCAGTCCGCGTCCTTCGACATGTCCTCTAGCCGGTGACCGCAGGTGCCCGGCGCGGCGCATGCGCGCGGCGGCCCTGTAGCTGGCGGTGCCCGAGTGGGCTGGCGGAGCGGGGCCTCGCGCGGCGCAGCCATGGCGGGGGCCCTGAGGAAGGTGAGGCGCCGCGCCGCGGGGTCCGTGTGCCAGGCAGCCCGCCGCCTCCTTGTCCTGCGCAGGGTCCCCCCCGCCCTGCTGCGCCGTGGCGCGCTTCTCGGGCGGGGGGTGCCTGAGCGGGGCGCGCTGCGGGGGGCGGCCGGCGGGGCGCGCAGGGGCCGGGTCCCCGTGCGGCTCGCGGGGGCGGCGCGCTGCCGGCGCCGCCTCCCCGCCGCCTCCGGGCGCCCGCCGCGCCGGCGGCTCCTCGCGGGCCTCGGTGCGCTGCCGCAGCCCGAGCGCGCCCCGGGGCCGTTAACGGGCGCGTGGGGGAGGAGCGAGGCGGGGGAGCCCGAGGTCCCGCCGCCGGAAGCCTTGTCAGTGGCGGCTTGGTAACGAGAGCTGGTGCCGCTCTTCGTCCTTTCCTTCCCTTTCGTGTGCTCGGCACAAAACCCCGCAGGCTTGCGGAGCCTGACGTGTGTGGCGCTAGAGGTGCTCGTGTCACAGGAAGGTCTGAGGCGGGCGTACTGGGGGGAGCCAAAACAAAACAATCAAATAGCACGAAAGTAGCAGCTTTGGTCTATTAAACGCACTTTTTTATGCTCTCTGTACAGACTACCGGACTTGTAGGATTAGCTGTAGCTGAAAATCCTCACGAGGTATGTTACAAGTTATTCTGTATTTAACTGAAATTGAGAGGGGGAGCAAAGCTTTTTTTTTTTATTTAATTATTTTGGTTGTGTATGCAGGTACACTGAGGCCCTTAAAAAGATGACAAATTAAATAGCAGATTGTAAAAGTGTTCCAAAGTGATAAAGAAAACTAATTCTTAAAGTTTTAATTCAGATTGCAGGGCATTATTTCGAATATGTATTTTTGTTACATGTGCTCATATCAAAAACCTTGCTTTCTGCAAGTTCTTTTCTGAGTCCATTTTTGATGCATCTTTTATAGTCTTCCAATTCAAACACAATAAATAAATCTTTAGATTCAATCCTTTATAAATATCGTTACTAGTTCATAAGCATACAGTTTTTTCCTACCTCACTATTTTATTTCCAGTAAGTACCTAAATAAGCTATACCTGATCTAAGGAGATGGGGTAATTTTATTTGATAGACACATTACTTGGAGGCTAGCCATTTAATGGAAAATCAGATCCAGGCCCTGTGATGGTAAGCACTGGTGAGATTGGCATATCTCACCGGTTCTTGGGGACTACATTAGCTGGTTCATGAGCAATTTGGTTCGTTCTTATTGCCTTCTGGGGGCAAGTATGTTTGCCACATCTTGCTTGTTCGTACAGGAGATATGAACTTTGGAAGGACTTCTGCAATTTTTTATTTTCTCCTTACTTTGAAATTTCCGGCTATGCAAC
The DNA here is from genome assembly GCF_003343035.1 of Apteryx rowi. Taxonomy (NCBI): domain Eukaryota; kingdom Metazoa; phylum Chordata; class Aves; order Apterygiformes; family Apterygidae; genus Apteryx; species Apteryx rowi. The sequence goes on from NW_020451277.1 coordinate 155,528, forward strand.
AATTCTATTTAAAACATGCTTCTACCACCAATTTTTAGGAATAGTGTCGGAAGGTACTATTGTAAAAACTATTACTGTTCTCTATAAATGATTCTGGTTTAGTCTAAAGGCTTGTTAGACACCTTCTGAGTGAACTTACTAAATTTTGTTTTTTCAGTGATTTAGGGTCCTGAGTAAGGAAGTCATCAATGGTTTAGTTAAAATCTAATCTATGTTAGTCCCCATTTTGTTTCCTGTTGTTTATTATTTATATTTCTCTTTACTACAGTATTCTGCTTCTGTTTCTTATTCTTATAGGACTTCCATTTCTTCAGTTATGTACTGTTACCAAGCCAACAGATGTCCCAAAAGCTGTAATTTCTTCATCATCTCGATATGTCCTTTATCACTGCATTTAAATACAGCAATAAAATAAGTTCAGGTTTTAGTTGTATTTGTGAACTCTGAACTTTGCACCAGCATGAGAAGAGGTGCAACCCCCCCCCCCCCACACACACACACACCAAAACTATCATTATACTTTGGTTATATGCATCTTTTAATCTTCCCAAGTAATTTTTCTGAAACTAATTGTTTGGATTTGAATTTTTTTAATTTGTGAAAAGTATGTCTAATACTAGAAACATAGATTTCTAGTTTCAATTTTGTATCAGATATACTTCAAATTACAATATCATTTTATTTTTTGAGGAAGCTGCCAGTGATAACTTCCCTCTCCTGATAAATCCCAGTCCAGCCCAAGATAGAGTTGTGTGGTTCAGACTTGGCTGTTTTGTTATTTCAGATTCAGATACCTTCAGTACTTTATATTTTGTGTATAGATACTTAAGTAGGTTAAGTAGGAGAGGTAATTAAGTCCAGTTTTGTATTTTAACCATGTCTTGTGATCACTTTAGCGCCTGCGAATACTGTACACAAAAATTCTCGCTGTCCTGCAAAACATTCCCAAAGATGCAGCATATAGGAAATACACTGAGCAGATTGTAAATCAGCGAATTAATTTGGTGCAAACAGTAAGTACCGTGCTGTTTCATAAATATTACATGTGAAAAGATTTTAGGATGTGAAGAATGACTTTTGAAATGACTGGCTGTTTTCCAGGGGTATAAGCAACTTTCAGATATCAATTCAGAAATAACTGAGGTCCCAATTTATTTTTGTTATTGACTAGAATATTTTCAATGGTATATTAAAAACAGTTGTTAGTTTCTGTTACTGATACTTTCTGTGAAAATTAGAAGAAAAATAGTTTTCTGAAGGTTTGTAGAATAGCGGTAACTTCCACACACTTGTACCAGAAAATCCATGTGCTGATAGCACAGTTTTCACATTTGACGTTTTAAAACACTTATTGGGTGCAGTAAGCTATGTAATACTGTTGTTGTATTTAAGATGATAATTGGAAGGTTGCATATCATTCTCAGAAAAATATCCTTCAAGATGCATACTCCAGCCCTTCGCTGCTCCTTTGGATGTCATTAAATAGTACCGCTTTTCAGTATTTATAGTTGAGAACTTGACATTTTGTTTATGCTAAGAAAAGTGTGTGAGATTTCTTTGATAATGTAAAATGATAGAAGCTAGCTGGTTTGGTAGTTTTTAGGAAGACTAGAGTGTGATCTATTTAAATGATTTCTTTCATGCTGTATCTGTGCTTTCTACTTCTAAGTAAAACTAAACACATGTATTTGAATACACAGGAAACTGATGTGCAAAAACTACAAGACAAACTGAATAGCGGTCACATAGAAGAAGTCATTGTACAGGTAAAACTGGGAAATTTAAGATTAGGTACAAGTTGGAGTAGTGTTTTCCAGTGTTGCTTCAGCTGAACTTCTCTTTAGAAAACTGGTAGTTTACCCTACCTTACTTTTCTATAAAACAAACAAACAAAATTTCTAAAGAAGCTGAAAATGAACTGTGAAAGTGATGATCATGTTGAAAACTAACACAATTAGTAATGTTTACCGTGTTAGTGAAAAGTATATGCTTACAGTTCATGGAAGGGGCAGATGACTGAACGATATTGGAGGATAATCCAGATAGACTGGGAAAATATCAGGGGTGAAGAGGTTATCGTGAAGCAGTCATTGGAAATGACTAGGTGAACAGACCGTCCGTTTGAGCATTTGGGGGTCACCTGATGTGTTAAAAATCAGAAGGAACTATTGTTTTTCTTGTTTGTTCATTTTTAAGATTAAATTTGAAGTAGTCCCTGACCATGGTAGGAGGTGACATATCACTGGTATGATGAACTGAAATAAAGTTAACTTCATACTTGGGGTGATATTTAGTATTAAAGGACTTGTATATGATGTTTATCAACAGGCTGAAAATGAGCTTTCCCTGGCAAGAAAAATGACACAGTGGAAACCATGGGAGCCTCTAGTTGATGAACCTCCTTCTGACCAGTGGAGATGGCCAATATAGTACTCAGAATAGTGTAACTTCTTGAAATTCAAAAAAAGTTAAATGTTGATCTAATGTTACTGACAACTGTCTTTAAATTAAAGAAAATAACTTAATAAAAACATGTTTTGTCTTAATATCCACTTACATTTAGCAATCTCAAGACTACTTCCAGTGTATTGCAAAAATGGTTTAAGAATATTCTTTTTAGCTGTTCTACAACCTTTGATTTCTTTCCTTTTGTCACTTCCTGATTAACAGGGTATTTGTGCCTAATTCTGAGCTGTACAACTTTTCTTGTCTCTTCAACAAACAAAAATGGTTTTGCAAACCATTTTTAATGTTGTAAAATCACTGTACAGTGTCAGTTATCCTGTGACTAGATTGTAGAATCATTGAACGTTTTAAGAAATGAAAAGTGTTGCAATTGACAGTTATTCCTATAATCTGTATTTGCATGTTAACAAATACAGATGTGATAGGCCATTGGAAATCAAAATCAAAGTTGTAGAAAGATGTGATCCTGCCCTTTTCTCACGTCTTTGCTTGTGTATTTTTGTCAGCTTTATAGAGCTAGTACAGTGTCTCTGTGACCATGCAGCCACCAGGATCAGGTTTCTGATATGAACCTTACCAAAAATAACAATATCTTTTAGTTTTCAGCTGGATCACTTCTTGATCTGGCTGACTTCACTGGCTGTGTAAACACTAATTCTTGCAGAGGAGAAGCAGCAAGAAGACCCAAGGTGAGAGAGGGAGGCACTAGCCCTTCAGGTGACAACAGGGACAGAGGTTTCTTGATTAGCAAGTAGGTTACCACGTTTAGTGTAATAATATGGCACAAGCCTAAGTGTTGCTCTCCTTTTATATATATAGAATTTGGTTTTATGAAGGATTTGTATAGAAACATGTATTTTTCTAGATTTATTTGTGTATCATGAATCTTGAACTGGAATATTACTTTGTAATACGGAGCGAAAAAAAGTAGATATTTGGCACATCTGGCTAGGTTCTTCTTTCAAACATTTAAATGAAAATAGTATATATCCCTCCTCTGAATTTTTGTTTACAAATTTAAACTTATGGGCACCAATTAAAACTATTCAAAGCAGAGCTAAGAATACTGTGCTGTTTGCCTTTGCTCATACTTTTCATGCCATCAATTAAGTTCTTATTGCAAGATAAAGATGATAAAAATGTATCTGTATGAGGAAAAACCTATATAGAGTGCATTAAAGGTTGGTAAAGTGACACTACACTCAACTACGTAACATATTTTCTAATAGCTATTTTTTCATAGAGATTGTTGCAGGTTAGGACTTAATATAGACCAAATGAAAATTAGAATTTCCCTTTGCAGAAGTGATGAAGCTACAAAACTGAATATGTTGGCTTGGAAAGATTACTATGAGTTCTTACTGCTGTTTAACCAGGAAAACTTTGTGCTTTCTTTGGTATTGTTAGAAGCCAACCTGCAGGCTTTCAAAAAGTGAATTCTGTGTGAAGGGAATTAATGTGAAGGTATATGTGGGTACCAACTGAAATTTGTTTAAAAACAGAACAAGCTTTTTTAAACAAAGATACCACAAATGAGGAGACTCTAAGATATGCTTTGTCTTTAATGAGTACAAAGGGTGCCTGGTCTAATAAGAAAACTGATGCTGGCCACTTAATATGTTAAAACGAGTTTTTTCGTGCGGGTTGGGATTATAGTAAAACCCAACCTTTAGAGTTAATACAATATTAAGACTTCATTTGCTAAACTGTCTTGTTTAAAATGAAGTGTTTAGCATTTGCTATGCTTAATAGACCACTAAAGCCAAAGGCTGGGAGTTACTATTAAAATTATTGTACTACTAGCAGTTTGGTCCTTTTTGTGCATCTAATAAACAATTAGAAAAGTAAAACAGTTACAGTGGGTAAAAGGCTTTTTCCTAGTTTTAATATAATTGCTTACAGACAGATACTAATACAGTAGTTCTGAGGACTTGATAATCCTCCTTGTACATATGGAACTCGTGACATGTTACTGGCAGTTACCTTCCATGTTCCTATTACATTAGAAACCTGATATCTGGCATTTGTCATGGCACATCAAATTTTATCATTTGAAGAAGCCAGTGTTTATTTAATTTCAACTGTTCAGATACAAATAGTGTGAATGTGTAAGAGCATATAAACATTTTCTATATCAGGACCTAAATCCCAAGTGTGAGGATTCTTTCTTGTTTGAATGATGGCCCTGGAATATTGCTAGAATGTAATTGTCACTGATTTATCTGGTAGGTTGACAAAAGGACAAATTATAGTAGCTTTAAAGCTATTTTGTGGTGATTCTTGTAAGATGATCATCTTTATTAGTTCTCTCCATAATGTATTAAGGAGTTGCTGGTTTGTTCTGATTAAAGCAAAAGGCAGGAGCGGTTCAGAGACCTTGGTTACGAATTATGATTTGTGTTTGGTAGGCATCAGAGGATATCCATCTCACAACATTTAGGAAAGCGGGGTCAAATAGGTCTGTATGTAGAACAGTGAAGTTTGACTTATTAATTCATGGGACTGCTCACACAGATTCAAAAAACATAAGAGAAAAAGAAACCTGTATTGAAAAGTTTTATCCTTTCCATGAAGAATTCCATTTTGCTAGAGAAAAATTGCTGTTATCTTGTATTTTAAGACATTCATGTTGATGAAATGCTCAAGGCAGTGTTCCCTTCCTAGGGCAGCCTTAGCTGTACACCCAGTGCATGTATATTACAATAGTATTCTCAGGTACAGATAGCTAACTGTGCATAACCATTATGCATTTTCAGGAAACTTTGTAAATTATTTAAAAGTAAGAGCCCCCAGAATGTTATAAGTGTCAAGATGAAGGGAACAAGCTTTATTGATTGGTTTATTGGACTTGTATATATCTTTTCAACATTAAAATCTAAAACTTATCTTTTTCTGTACTACCTTCTGACAATTTTGTGTGAAGAAAAATCATGTGAGCCTGTAAGGGATTATGAACTTTTCACAGGATAAATTGTTGTGCTATAATCAGATCTGATACCTGGTAGTTGTGAGTATAAAACTTGAATGTGTAGGTATTAATACATGTATTGGCAACTAGAAATAGACTCCTTCCAGACTATGAGTTTAGCAGCAAATTAACTTATAAGATTTCTTTTATGATTTTTTTTTGTCTTGTGTCATAAGGACTATCAGTTTACCTGTGGCATCATTATTATTAATGATTAATTGCATCTTTATATGATATTTTATATAATCAAAGTATTAGAGAGTAGGACAGCAGAAAATGGTTCAAGCAGGTAGAAAAGAAATTATAGCTAGTGTAAGTTACCTGTTGTTTTTATTGATTTATTCCTTTAGCAACTATTTTCACAGCATTCTTTAGCTTTTTTTCTCACTGATATTATTACTGTAATTACAGAATTCTTAAACTTCTGAAAATTTCAAATAGGCTTTTTTCAGCCTTGACAAAGGTAAAAGCTAGCCTCTTCCAAGATGAAGCCACTAGATGGCATTCCAGAGGAGGACAAAAATTAACAAATACAATTTTTCAAATGAGAAATACTAAAGAATTATAAACTTAAATGAAGACAAATGATGTCAAATGAGAAATGAAGATGAACGCTTGTAGGTAACGAATATTGAGCTGATGTGAGAAGAAGCAAAATAAAAACATGAAGTCTAGTATGAATTATACTGGCATGTAACACTTGAGGAAAAGAAAGCTCCCAAAGTATGGTAACAACTATTGGAATTCTTTCTACTCTTTCATAATTGAAACATTAGCTGAACTCTCTTCTTGCTCAGTTATTTTCTCCACTTCTAAAGCAGTATTTGTCATGTGACTTATAACAGTTGTCCTATAAGCTTGTGAATTATGTTGCAGGGGAGAAGAAATCTCTTATTCTTGGCCCACTGCTGTTGAAATTTGATATCTGATATTTTAAAACTGAGTTTCACTGTTCAAAAGCTTATTCACATCTTTTTTTTCCTTTTCTCAAATGCACAAACGTGTGCTCACTAGAGATTCTGATAAAAGTTGTTTGCTATCCTGAAGGGATTTTTTGAGGTACATTCTCACTGATTTCTCTGGTCTATAAATGTTTTTTCCATGTGACTCCATCATAGGATAATTTTATAAATCTTTCTATCCAAAACAAGCTGGATTAGTCTTCAAAAATGCTTTAATTTAGGAATCAACTTGAGTTTTCAAAAGGTCCTACCAAAGACAAACTCTAGGAATAGCAATTTTTCAGCTTTCTGAGCTCTTTATCAAATTCTTAAAATGTATTAAGATTTATTTGCATGATTTTATTATTGGCTAAATTGCCATTTGTTTTAATTATCTTAGAAAGCATAAGTTAATCATATCTGTGCTACATGATAAGATTACTAATTTAATAACTGATTTTATGTTGTAGCATCAACATTAAATAGTCACTGAGACTGAAGGGAGAAAAGACAATGGATTAAAGTTTTGAGATAATATCAGTGTATACCCTTTGTATAATGTTTTATCCTTGTTCCTGGCTAATTTAAAAATACATCATTGCCAAGAAAGGAACCGAAGTAATTTTTACCTTGTCTATTAACTCTGTAACTATATATCTGATACTTAAATCCACACTGTTGCAATGAACAGTGCACACATTTTACAGGCAAGAGAAAATCTGTATTAGGAGTACTATGTGGCAAGTAATTTATTTTAAGATGAATATGCTAGCAAGGTGTAATTTAGAGACTGATTGTAATGATTTTGCTTGATTTTTCTCCATTAACCATGCTGGAAATATGTGATGAAGGAAAAGATTTTATGATTATCTGCTATAAGGTAAATCACTGTAAACCCTAGAGTTAATTTTTTTTAAACACTTTGAGATCCTCTGATTAAAGTCATTATGTGAGTGAAAATCATCATATCTCTAGGATAAGACCTAATAATACAAGAGATGGAGCTTGTTAAACCAGAAAAACAACTTCAGATTGCCATGTAACAGCAGTACTGAGGGGTTTTTTTTTATTATTATTATTCCTAATTTGCTGTCCCTACTACCTAATGTATTTTGAGTGACTGTGTTCTGAACAAGACACTGTTTTTATCTTTGACATAACAGTTTCTGATGATTTGTATTGGAAGGAAGATGAAGTGAAAGTTGCTTTCTATTTACAGTATATAATATATTTATTTACAAAGAAATGAAAATTCATTTTCCAAACTGAAAGTGAGTTGGAATATATAATCAAGTTGATAATCTGATTGTGACAGAGCAGACAGCTTTCTATAGAGTTACTGCTGGTACAGTGGTCCTGTTCTACTCTGAGTGCAAGTTCAATTCCAGTCTTAAAACAATTTCTGTCCTATTGATGGGAAGCAAGCAGTTCATATGCTTAACTGTGTCTATGAAACTTGAAAACAGTGATCGTGGCATACTACTACATGGCATGGGGATGTAATTTCAAGACTTGCCTGTTTAAACATACAACTTTTTTCAGATTTCTCCCAGAGTCTAGTGACGCACAGCTCTTCACACACAAACATTTTAGAAGTGAAATGCAGTCAGTTGAGTCTCAATTTTCCTGTTGCATGCTGAAATACTCACAGGAGTTGTCTCAGAAATCATACATCAAACCCCAGGAAATTCAGTTTCATATCTTTTTAATTCTGGTAAAAGTATTATTTCTGCTCAACCGTCTCAATCCACACACCAGCTCTGTAGACTTTGTAGGGCAGTGTAACACTGCATTACACCAAACACAGCACTTAGTTATGCTTAGTAAGTTGTGATACACAGCTAGAGGATGATGGTTTTTACAGCAAGGGATATCATCATTCCTTCAAAACTTGAAAGCATACTCTTCATAATATCCAGTAAACAGTCACAGGTATTGAAATTGCAGGTGCATTTTCAGCTAGTATCTGCAGTATAACATGCTTACTGCACTCCATGGAAAAAAACACACAGTATTTTCTTATTAGTACATCAATGCCACTGTAGCTTGGTAAGAGTTCGTTTTCACCTTCCTGTAAATTATAACACAGGAAATGCAAGGTGTCAGGGACAGCGGAATGAGACAGCGCTGGCTCCAACAGTAACGTTAACCCAAACGGGTAGGTCAGTAGCGGAGGTAACAGCACAGTCCCGCACAGGCCCGGCGCTCCGCGACCTCCTTGCTGTGACGCTCTGGACCCCCTGGAAGGGCGAGGCGAAGCCCTGCAGGTCCCGCCCCGTGCTCGGCCTCTCCGCCAGGGCGGGCGGGCAGGCGGCGGCGGCGGCGCTGAGGGCTGCGCGCCCGGTGGCGGCTCGGCCCCTCAGTGCGCGTGCGCGCGCCGCTCCGCCCGCCCCGGCTGCCGCGGGCTCCACGAGACGCTGCGACGTCCCGGGTTGCTATAGCTACCGCCGCCGATGCGGGGAGCGGCCGCTCCGGAGAGTCGCCCAGGAGGGGAGGCCCGGCGAGCGCCCTGGCCGGAAAGCAGCGGAGGCGGGCGGGCGTGCCGAGGGGCGGTGAGCGGGAGCCGCGGCCGTTCGCCGATCACGGCCGGGCCCTTCCGGCGCCCGGTACGCCGTGGGCCCGCGGCGCG
>NW_020451277.1:164646-230054 GCF_003343035.1 Apteryx rowi
CGGGGCCGCCGCCGCCGCAGTCGCCGCCGCCCGGAGCAGGCGTCTGCCCCACTGCGTGTCGCCTGGGCGAGGCCCCCGCGGGCGCTCCCCCGACAGCGCCTTCGGCCTCCCACGCGGGTCCCCGCGGAGCGTGGCGGGGGCGGGCTGCGGAGTGGCTTGCGTGCCGCCGTGTTAAGTGGGAAGGGCGGCGGGGGGAAGCCGGCGGTTAATGGTGGAGCGGCCTCCGCTATCCCCGCGAACCCAGCCGCTGGTATTACCTATCCACGCGACTTGTGACAGAAAGCTGCTTTTACAGCTGAGACTCGAAGCCTCGTTGAATGGGCTATCTCTGTAGGAGACAGCTTGTTTGCCTTAGCTGTGCCTCGTATTATGAGGTTCTTCTTTTTTTCTATTTTGTTACGAATATGAGATTTAGATTCAGCCCACATCATTTCAGTTGCAGAGCAGAAAATATGAAGTGATTGCTCGGTAAATTTATACCCACGCACGCACACATGTATTATGCTGACTACCTGTTGGCTGTGCCATGGGCAGTTATGCTTGCTAAAGACTGGTGAAAAGGTGTCGTTAAGTGTTGTGCATTTGGTGGAAAGTAAGACCTCAAGCTATTCTAAATAGACTGTTTGGGAACTGATCTAGAAAAAGTGTTTCTGGAGATTGTGATGCATATGCTTGGGAGTAAAGATGTACTTGCATGCATTTTTAAATAGATACTGTGCTTATTCTTGCAGAAAGTTTAGAAATGTACAACCTGTAATTTAGGAAATGGAAGATACATCAGATAGTTGCAGCAAAGTAGATAAAACTGAAACATCAGATACAGACCAGCCAGCTGCATTCCCCCAAATAAAAGAATTTGGAGACACTAATGATGTGGACCCAGCGGAGAAACCTTTGCTTTCAGAAAAAGCTACAGACACAATGCAATCAAATGAGAAATGTGAGCAGCAGTCTGCTCTGGAGCAGCCAGATCTGGAGGAACAGGAGCAGCCAAGTGTAGTGCAGTGGGAACTGCCTGCAGAAGGACTAGATAATCGAGAAGAACTGATAGAGAATATTGAGCAAGATGAATTTGAGCCAGATGCCTCGAGCATCACATCATCTGATAATGCATCTCCTGTTATAAAGTACACTACTTTACCCAAATTAAGAAATTTAGAAAAGGAGCAACAAACGTCTCAAAACTTAGCGCTGTCAGACGATACAGCAAGTACCACAGTAACAGGTAAAGAATTTGTTGAACACTGAACATTACTACTTTAAAAAGTTTTTTTTACTTCAACTTGACTATGGCTTCTTGCACACCTTCCCCCCTACAATTCAGTTCAAGTTTGCATATTTTTGACCTTAAGTGACTTTTAAAATTGTTATGTAAAAAAGTGCTTGAGAAGGTGAGGAATATATTTACCTTAAGTTGTGGAAGCAATTTATGGACTTAAGAATGGCGTTTTATAAAGGGATCCTTGTTTCTGAAAATGTACATGAGTATGCATCTGTGTTTTCTACATGTGTTTTAAAAATAGCAGTGCGTAGTTTATATGAGTACATGGGCTACTAACAATTTAGATCATAGCAAACATTTTACCATTTTACATCTCTAGCTACTCCTGTAATTCACCTGCCACCTTTCTATTTTCCATGCCTTTTACCTGCAATCTCTTAAACACTTCAGTATTTCCTACAATTTGTTTCTCTCAGTTTTGGGTGTCCTGCATTACTTCCTCTTTTCAAATCAGTGCCTCTTTCTTAGGTCTTTGGAGCTGAGGGGTAGCATATTCTGTTAAGCATGTGGGGGCACTGACTGACCCTTGATATTATGGAGCTGCTGATTGTCTCGTCCATACTATACTCTTAGCTGGTTTGCATTCAGATGCTCTTATTTTGAGTAGTCAGTGATCACTTCATAGGAAATGCACACATGGAGAGGAATAGATGTCAAATGAACATCCTATCCCTGAGTCAAAAAGAAGCAACTTTTGAAGCTTCAGGTTCTTTTGGTTCAGAATGTTGTCTTTGAATAAGCCTCACAGAGTCGAGTATTGCATACAAGAGCACGCTTGTATTTGGCCATCAGATCAGGTCTAGACTGGAGCAGGTTTAGGTCAGATTTTCAAAAAATGTTGAGTGTATAAATGAATAACTTTGATTTAAAATTCTTTATTTGCAAATGCAATAATTGAATATATTCATTTTATGTTTTATATAATATGAATGACTTTATCTAGTGACAATATTACATTAGACATCACTTTTTAAAGAAAGTGATAATAATGTGTCAGTTTTTGTGTAAACTCTTTTCAGCTCAAAAATCTGTGATTATACTGTGTTGCAATGTTTCAATAAAATCATCTCAAATTTGAAATTGTTATTTACTTGTTTTGACAAGAACGTCAGAAATTAGCTTCCCCCCCCCCCCCAAAGGAAGTGTGATTGAGGATAATGAAAATCTTACAGAGACTGGGGCAGAATCTCCTGAAGCTATCCAGTCTGAGGTGTTATGTCTTGATCCAGAACATTTTTCTAGGAAAGCAATTCAACAGGAATACCACATGCCTGGTGTAATAACTGTCAGAGTACAAACAGGTAAATGGTGTTTTAAAATGTGTATTAATGTATATTATCTCAGTTTGATACTTAAAGAAATAATATTTTGATCTTGTAACTTCCATTTTAACAGATTTTGATTCATTCCAAGATGTAACTGTAAAAATAGAAAGACCTACCTATTGTAAACCATTTCTGGGTGGATTTAAACATAGGATAACAGGAGTGGAATTTCATAATGCAGGCTCACAAACAGTACCCAAAAAACGACCTGACAAAGGCATCAAAATATTCTGTAGGGAAACACAGGTAATCTGTTTATAGTGTTTCATTTAGAATATTTATTGCCAAACTGAATAGAATGTCAACATAATTATTTCAAATAGGAATGAAGCAATAAATGAGAAATAAGTATGCACTTGAATGTATTTAATGGATGAATATCATTAGTCTTTGTGATTTTTGTTATAAGTAGTTAATTTTGCCACTTATTGTAATGATTAAAAAAAACTCTGTATGTTTTATTATTATTTGACATGCATTTTTTCCAGACTGTTTTTGAAAAAAATAAGCTCCAGCAAACAAAAAATACAACATCCACGCAGATGACTAAAATTGGCCTTTATGTGTCAAACATGACTGACAAACTAATAAGACCTGGAAAGTATGTTACAGCGGATGAATATCATAAACGTAGACTTGAAGCAGTAAGTTTTTACCTGTTTGAAACTGTATCTGTAAAGCCTGCTTAAAGTTTAAAATGTCTGTTTAATCTTCACATTTCTTTTTTTTGCGATTTGTAGGAGGCATATATCAGCTCATTTACAACATTAATGTTTTTAGTGACATTTGAGACTTGTAAGTTTCTTAAATATTAAGAATTCTGAATTTAAACTTAAATTTCTATATACAGCATTAGGGGTTAAAATAAACTTGTTCCTATGGCATTCTCATGATGTCTTTAGAAGGGCCAAAGCTACATGCTTTGTGCCATGAATGACCTCATATATAGAGAGCATTAGATGAACATTTAGGAGACCTGGATTCAACTTCCAAGTTTTTTTTTTAATAGGCCTGGTAGGTGACATCTGGCAAACTGATTCATTTTTGATGGTATTCAGGCTACCTGCTTTGGTATTAAGGTAGAACCTGCCTGTTCAAACCCACTTTGTGGGTTTTCTGATTGAGAGTCTTCTGGGGCATTGAATCACTTTATGCAGGCTCCCTGTATAGTCAGGGTACAGAGGTTGCCATTTAGACATTCTGTTCTGAATTGCTCTTTGATAACTTGCTATTCAGTGACTGCACATGTAACTTAAGTACTCCCAATCACCATGTTAGATGTGGCACCTGCTTCTTAAATATTATAGTTCTTAATTTGGACGCTTAAAATAGGCAGTTTGAATCTAGCTGGCTGTGCATTGATTTCCTCAACTGTTGAAGCGGGATAATTGTATTGATGTAGTTGGCAAGGTGCTTTGAAATCTCTTGATTAAAAGCTTTCTGTAAGAACTAGATATTCTTAATTACTTGGTTAACATCATCTGACAGCAATAAGCATCTTGTACAAATGGACCCGAACAGGTAGGTGCTTTAGTGTGATCATTAGTGCCACTTACTGAAATCATTAATGCTATAAATGTCATTACACAGTGATTTTTTTTTCTTTAGTTTTCACTTGAAAATCAAACATTCTGCAAACACATTCCAAAATACTTCTTCTACTCACTGTGACCTCGTAAAACCAGAATCTGCTTTCAGGTTTTAATGTCATCTCTACTGCGAAGTCTTCTGTATTTATTTCTTCATTGTAGGAACAAATGCAGGGATAAGTCTTGATTGTTGATATATAGCATTCTAAACTTATTTGTTACAATGTATCTATGTCAAGGTGTAGCGCACAATACACAGACATGGGTTTGGTGTTGGTCCAAATTGATGGATTTGCACAGCACAGTGTACTTCCATATTGAAATATTAACTGATGACATACTCAAGAGAAATGTTAGGTTAAGATACCTCTGGAAACAGTATAACTGTATTACTGCGATTTTTCTAAACTGCTTGTGGTTCAGGTACTGACTTCAACTAAGTCAGCACCTGAACCACAGGTCAGGTGGTTAGGCTTGTGGTTAGGCCTCAGCATTGTTCTCCCTAGTACAGTACGGACATTTCCTTAGTCTTTAATAGCCACAGCTTTGGAAGGTGTGTGGGTTTTTTTTGTTTTTTTTTTTAAGTGCTATCATAACAGCCTTGTTTGTATCATGTTCATTATTTGTTTGCAAACAAAATGCAGTTGATTTCTCGTGCATATGTGTTGATCTTTATTTAGAAATTTAGAAGAAATTTTGCAAGTGTGTGTCTACATTCCCTTTCAACTTGTGATTACACAGTTTAATTTGTATGGCTGTAACTTCTAGAAGACCAAGTCATGAGCTAGACAGTGTGCAAACTGGTAGTAAAATGAGGATCTCTGCCCACAAAGCTGACAGGAAAAGAACAAAAACAATAAATGGCAAAAGACAGTTTTTAAGAAGAGATTTGAAAAAGAAAAATGAATTTTGTGTTGCAGCTTACACTTCAATTTTGATAATTTGAATCTAGTTTCTCCGCTGTACCCACTGAGTGCACTCCTGCAGTTACCTAAGAAATAAGCATGCTAGTGGTTAGACTGATGGTACATGACTGTTTTTGTAACATAAAAATAAGTTTGAATACAAAACAAATGTTAGAAAATGTAGTTAATTAGATAGAAAAATAGTGTAAATAGTGGAACGTTTTGTTCTAAATTGATGATTCTTCTGTATTGTTTCACATGTAGGTAATAGTATTACAGACCTATTTCCGTCGTTGGCATGCTATAAATGTAGTACAAAGCCTGAGGGAAAGAAAGAGTTTAAGGCTGGAATGGGAGGCACAAGAAGAGTTAAACAAAAAAAAAGAGAAAGAAGAAAAACTAAGAAGAGAGTACAAGCGGAGACTGAATCCTAAAACAAAAGAAGACTATGAACTACTTTACCATGCTTTAGAATGTAAGTTTTTCTTAAAGAGGTGCCCTCAAATCAGCAATATATTTTTTTTAAACAGTATATTTTGTTTAAAACAAGCTTTCCTGCTTTTATGGTTCTGTAGCTACTTCCTTGAATGTTTTTGACTTACAGTGGAATTTCATTTTTAAAGAATCATTTAATGTTCATATATTTCTAGAAGCCTTGTTAGGAAATAATCAGCTTGTAGAGTGGTGCTGATAGTTGTGCTATTTGGCAGTTTTATTATTTTCTTCATTCATCTCTAATGTTAAGGCTGGTTAGAAGAGCAGGACCTGTTTTTTTTGTAGAGTAATAAGATTAAAATAACTCTGACACATTTAAGTAGTTGAAAATAATGCCATAAGGAACTCAATGTTAAGGTCCATCATTCATAACTTAATATATGCGATTTTTATAGTGGATTAAATTCTTACCCAGAATTTTACAAGATAACTTAGGTTCTTACTTTTGTCTGTGTCCTTTCTACTGTTGTTTTTTTTTTTTCTCTACTATTTTCTTTATTTCATGGTTCACTAAACCATTGTCAGTCCTACAGGGCATCCTCAAAGACTTACTTCTCTTACTGGTGTGAAATGTGTCTGATATAGACAAGCACCTTTAACCTTTCCTGGCAAAGTAAAGTGAATACTGCAGATAATTGGCATAACAACTTACAGGGGAATGGCATTGCAAATACAGCAAAAAAACAGTGTAATCCTTTTTGGAAAAACAAAAATGAAAACCAATAGAAAGCAAAGGACTTATACCAGCATATAATAAAACTGCAAGAGTTCTTTTAAAATGTCTTCGTTAAGCAAAGTACTTGCATTGTGACTTGTAACAGAGCATGCTACCTAAGGCTGCAGTGCTTGTTTAAAGCACAACTCTTTGTCAGTTGTTACTATACTTCTGTTGGAGATTACTGTGCCAGTTGCACAGTTGGCAGAATGGATCACCTGCTTCATTGCATAGACTGTCAAAGCTGTTTCTTCCATGGTAAACTGACCATAAATTTGGTGGCATGTGCTGTGGTGGAGGCAACAGTTTCTTATTCAGAGGCCTTAGGATCATGATTCAGGAATTCCTAAGTTATATCCTAATTTTTTAATTCTCTCACATTTTCTGTGTGGCCTTGAACAAATCACTTCAATTGTTTGAAAGTATAAATGACTTAAAAATATTGCTCTTCTTCATGACAAATTTAAACATTTTTATTGGTCCTGAGCTTTTGAGTTTTGGGAACAGTATCTTCATGGGGTTTGCATTTTTTCTTTTTTTTTTTTTTCTGTTTTTTTCTTTTTTTCTTCCAAAGATGTCTAGCTTTTCACCTCTTAAGAATCAAGCTCTTTTACACGTATATCTGATTAGGTAATCAAAACCCAAAGTATTCAGATCACCATTTTTTCCTCTCCATTTATTGCAAGTCCTACTGTTTGAAATCTGATTTTTTTCCAATGTTTTGTTTAGAAAACTGTTTTCTGATTATTATTCTATCAGCTGCATGATTCAGTGGGGTTTTTTTGTGTGAAGAGTCTTATCTGCAGTAGAAACAACAAAGCTCAGAGCTGAACTTGTGAATGAGCCTGATATTCCTGATATATTTAGATTTGAAACTTGTGGTTTTGTGAGTGTGTCTTTTGCTTAGTTAAATCCTGTTGGATTCACAAATAACAAAACCCTTTGCATGTTCAGGAATTTAATATCTAGGTGTCAACCTGAGAAGTGTGTGCCAATTCAAAGGATGTGAAAGAACAAACTCCAGTATTTGAAATGTCTTTTTCACATTTTGTTGTAAATAATGATCTGATATCAGTCTTTGTTTTTCTTTGCTGTAGTTGACTAATTGCTTCTCTATATGGACATTTGCAGTCATGCTCTTTGTTATAATGGAGCTTAGTGATTCTATGAACTAATTTTTTTTCTACCTGCAGCTGAAAACTACTTTTACATTCTTATAGTGTCAACAGTCTACACAAGCTAAATCATTGTGACACTAATAGAATGAGATTATTGTCCTCTAGAGAGCTGTGAAGGGTATTGCTGCTGATCACAACAGGGGGATATTATTACAAGGTCAGCCAGTACAAGCAATTGCTTTTGGTAGAAAAACTTGCCTGTTAACTGTATGGGGTAAATGAGATGTATCTATATATTCAATGTGTCTGCATCTAGAGACATTCATTATTTATTTTTAAAAGTATCAACTATTTTATTTATATGCTTCATAAAAACTGGAATAAAAATTATAATGAATAAAATCTGTGTGCCTGTAAAACAGACAGTCTAAGAGGAATATTTCTAACCTGATTGTACATATATGGTCAATCAGTAGATGAATATTGAGGATAATTGTGTTTGAGAGGCTCTTCATTTCTGTAAGTACAAAATTGCTTAATGTATTTATTAGCTTTACCTTTGAAATTGCTGCCCCCTTCAGGCCTATAAAGCTTCATGTAAATTGGTCCAATGCAGTGCAATTGTTTGCTAAACTGGTTTTATTTCAAAATATCTTGGGGTACTCAGAACTTGTCAGACAGCAGTCATATTAATGCCAAAGCTTGGAAAGCCTTAAGGAAATGAACTGAAATACTTTAAAATGGAAAACATAAGGTATTGTAGATAAGGAAACCACAGCCAGAAAATAAATGTTCGCCCTCTAACCCTCTCTTCCCTCTCTCCCCCCCGCCCCGCCCCATTCTTTCCTGATACAGAATATTAGAGATTTTTACAGAAGTGTACATTTCGTACTGGATTGTTTTCTTTACGCTGTGCTTTATTTTTGTATAACTGTTTAGAAACAGTAATGACACTTTGAGATAAGATTCAGGAATGTGAAAGTTTTGGATCTTACAAAATTCCTCCCCCCTCCTTGCTCCCTCCTAAGGAAAAAAACACACCAAATGCATTTGAAATGAAACAGACCTCTCAAAGACAAGAACTGTAATATTGTAAGCAAAGAAAAATACTATTCAGTAAACACAATTTGATTTTACTAACAGATTTCTTTAAGGGCATGTAGACTGTTTATCATCAGTTATAGTCAAGAAAGGAGTAGTACAAAATAAATGATAAAACATCTGTATGTTTTTAACATTAAGTAGCTTACATATTTAAGTGCAACAGTACCCATGGTTTGGTGATTTGACTCTAACAGCAAGAATGCCAGATTCTTAACAGCATGTGCTGATTCACATGCTGCTGACATTATTATTGTATGGTTTGCATGTCACTTCCTTTCACTTGAAGGACTCAGTAGTAGAAGAGGAAAGGGAGAGTGAAGATGACTGTCTAATGGTTAACACACATGAACGCCATCTGTCTTAGATGCCAAAAGATGATACCACTGAAATACTCGGTTTATAACCTTGAGTGCTAAAAATGACTGTCTAAATTTGACTAAGTTTTATCTCAATTTTGGATGACTTCAGGCTTCTTGAGATTTTACTACTTTATGCAGGGGAAAACAGTAGTATTCTAAGCACTGAATACTTGTGGTACCACAGTGAGATACTGTTCTTAATCAGATGAGAAGATCTTTGTGATATCTTTTCTTGCATCTTTGTTAGCGAAGATTTTTAGCTATCGTTAGGAGCATAATTGTTTATACCCTTTAGAACTGTTTAAAGTTCAAACAGCTGTTTCTGATGCAAAATCATGAAGAAATCATTTCATCACACATCTCCAAGAACTAAACTCTTCCATCTCACATACAGAGTTCGTCTTTTCCTCATAAATGATCTCTGAGGTTGCAGCATGAATTGACAGTTTGATGGACACAAACACACACTCGCTCACAGACTATCTGTATATTACAAATTTAATTTCTGTGCCATTTTGTGTGTCTTGAGAATATGCATAACAATACCCTAACATGCAAGCTGGCTTTTAATTAATATAGAAAATTAAATATGTTACTTCTTAAATATGAAAGTAGAAATTTCACTTGAAAACACCTTCTTGATAAAAATACCAAAAATATTTGTATCTATAGTATGGAGGCAGGAGGAGATTGAACAGATTAACAGAACTCTTACTGGAACCGAAAGAAAGGCAGCCCTTTGTGGACTTCTAGAACAAGAGGCACGACTGATTGCTTCTGTTGGGAGATACAAACTAGATGCAGATGAGGAGAATCGACAAAAAGCAGTACTGCGCTTTCTGGATAAGGTCAGTGAAGTAATTTTAGGCTGAACATAAATAATACCAAAGTACAGGAATATAAAAGACATCTGCCAAGTATCTGACAAAAGTCTCTATTTTAGCTTTACCAGTTAATCATGTGAATGCAAAATTTATCTATAGTTTAATTTTCTTGGTTTTATTCATGTCAAAACAATTCAGTGATTTTTTTTTTCCCAAGCTGAGAATTTTCTATCTCTGTGACAGATTATTGAAGGAAGATAAGAACAATGCATCATAAAGGTTGTCATCTGAGTTTTAGTATAGATGCAACTACCTGTATACCTAATATAAAAATTAGCACCAAGTGGATAATTTTGCGTTATGTAACTATGGTGCATAGAAGACATTGATGGCACTGTTGTCAGCATTAAAGGGTCACATTCTAACAGAACTCTTAAATTCCTACAGAATTCCTGATTGCTAATTTGGGGTTATAAAGCATCACGATAATACTTACCATTACACATTTTGTATTGTGTGAATTATAATGATGTAGGAATCCATGCAGGAAACTTTAACAATGTTCATTCCTAATCTATTTTTTTAAACTTTAAAAAGCTGCCAATTAGCTTCTCTTTCAAAAATAACCAGTTTCACTAATCAAAACTAATGACTAAGTGATCTTCCCTTTGGATGTGTTCTATTCATTGCTCTATATACTGAAAAGTTTGCTATCACATTTTAACTTTTGATGCAAACACTTAAGCGGGCCTTTAAATGCTCATAAAATTAAATTTTAGCCCAGAAGAATAGATTATTTTCTTTTCTTCTCCACAAAATGTTATCATATAGGAACTAGATTCATCATTTATTCCCCTGTTCAGCATAGGCTTTAAGTCATAGATCGTCATATGTGTCTTAAAAAGAAGTGTGTATTCTGTGTTCATGTACAGGATAGAAAGTCAAGAGGGCATTGACTGAATTTTACCTTATAAAACAAAGGAAATAAATTGACTGGTTTCAATTGGGCTGGAATTTTAGCCTGAAACTTTATTCTTGTATGATTTGGGGGATGAAGTGTACTTCAGCCTTTCATCTATAAAAACAAAGATGAGAATACATTTATATAAAGATGATTTAGAACCACATTTAAGCTTAAAAGTGAAACATCTAAAAAACTCCTTAGTTTCCACAGCTGGGAGAAAGAAACAAAAGTGCAAATAATTGGCAAGCAGTCTGGCAGCTCTTCATTGCTGTGGTACACTCATAAAATTAGTCGGAGGTATTCTAAATAGTGTTCTTTGGAATTTGGTTTAAGTGAGTATAGGGTACGGAACATAGGTATGCTTAATTCTTTGCTGTGATGTTATGTACGTTTCAATATTAAAATTAAAAAAATTCTTTGTTGTCTCAACTGTAGAATTAAGTCTTAAAAAAGTTGCCAGTAGCATCAGCAGAAAAAAGTGAATTTCTCACCCATTTCAGTTAATGGCAGTCTTTTCTGAGATCTGAATCCACATCTAGCAGGGCAACCATAAGAAGCATGTTTTCAATTGCATTTGTGCAATCTAGTTAACCTGTATTTTCGCAGGGTTTGTTAGCTGGGGCAACCTGACTCTGCTGTGATTGGAGATTGTGTCTCTTATCTTCTTGTTCATCAAGAGAGCACTAGGGGGAAGATCCCCAAGGAAGGAAGCATTCTGGATTCTGCATCTCTGTTCATAAGATGATTTCTAGTTTTTATTAAATGACTTTAATGTAAAATACAGAAAAGTCCTTTTAAATAGAAACAGCATCCCAGCAATGCATTCACTTGGATAGCCAGTTGCATCTGATTGCATCCATCTGTGAAAAGAAATTTTGAATGTTTGAATTTTTTAATTTAGAATATTTAATGATATAAAGTAAAAATGACAATTTTTTGTCCAACAGAAATATTTTTATTGTTCATTCTTTTTAATATTGACATATGGGAACTGCTCAGCAAAAAACTGATTTGATTAAAATCTATGACCTTTCTTCATTACAAACAAATTACTTGATCTGAAATGCTGATGGAACTGTTTCTGAGTTTATTATCATAATGTGATTGTATTCTATGTTACCGCTTTCAAGAGCGTAAAAAACGAGGAAACTAAATATTGAGGAATGATATCAAAACCATGAATCACTCCTATGCTAAATGTTTGCTTCTGCTTTTTAACACCTATTCCATCAGAATAGAAAAAGGAAAAGGTGTTTTTTGAGATATACCATTTCTTCCCCAGCAGTTTATAGAAGCTTAGAACTGTCTAAATCAAATACATTTCTCTTGAATGCATTTCTATCTTTATTTTTTCTTTAAAGGAATTTCAATATCCTTTTCAATATTGCCTGATATAGATTACTTCCAGTATATATTCTCAGGAGTTGTACAGTTTTCTTGAGTCCAGGAATCGGAAGCAAAATGTTCCTCAGTACCAGAAATCCTAATGGTAACTGATGGCTGGAGATTCCTAGATACATGGGAAACATGAGATGCTGTCTCTTTCCCAACAGCATGGCATATTTCTGGAGCACTTACTAATTATTTATTTATATTTTAAACTTTAATTCCCTTCTTTCCAACTTGGAATATGTACCCATGCGTGTCTTAGAATGGTTGATACTGATCATACATGCATTATATTCTAAGCTTTTTATGCTGAGCTTGTTCTTCTGCCTTCATGTTTTAAAGGGGAAACAACTTGATTATATTCTTATGTAAACAGCCAACAGATTTTCTTTTAAAGAAATTCCTGTGCAATTATTAACTATTGCTCAAGAGTTCATAGCTTTCATGCTCTGTGCTATTTCTGCACCCATCCTATGGATTTTTTTCTTCTTTTCTTACCTTTCTTTCCTCTGTGTCCATGCTCTTGTGTTTCTGCTTTCTTGTGCTGGTGACAGAGTGCAATTACAGTACTCTTGGTCTCTGGAGCAATACAGATAACAGGATTATTGTAAATTCCACACCACTGCCAGCCAACTAAAAAGCAGGAAAGAGCTGGAGAAAAAAATCTGGAGGTTTAAATTTCTCGCATAGATCTTAAATACATGAAAATAGTCCTGAAATCAGAGAGTTTGAGATTCATTCTGAAATACTGGAAAACTTCATTTTTTATATTGATAAAACTTCTATATTTTTTTCGGTAGAGTGCTGCATTTTTTTTCTTCCTGTAATATCTACTTATGATGAGGTGATGAGGATGATACCATGATTTGAATAAGCTAAGTATCACCATAATATAATTAGTATGTGTTACAGCTTTTCTGCAGTGTGTAAAATCAAGACTCCTATCTTATATATCTTATATATGGGTTATGTAAATTTATCAAAGGAAGCTAGCTTTAATAATCATTTCCTAGGGAGTAAACTTTACCCATTGACTCTCTAACATGAGCAAATGACCTTTCAGTCTTTCAATAGATGATTTTTTTGAGGAGGATCAAATATAGGTAATGAATATAAGTACCTTCTAGAAATGTTAAGAAATTTAAGCTGTAACATAATGTGAAAATCTGAATGATTTTTTTGCCTGTCTACTGTTTAAAAAAAAAAGGGGGGGGAGGGGGGCAGGATGGAGGTACAAATGATACAACTCCTAAATTTTTTTAAAGGATTTCTAATACTGTACAAATGTAATGAAACAAAGTCATGAAGACTAATAATAGAATGCATCCTTCCTTATGGCAGAGAGAAAATTGTCTCTTTCTAGTTTTGCAGAAGTTTCACTTCAAATATTTCACTAAGGAATTAAAAATTTTAATTTTACAGATGTCTCATTTACTATTGCATTTCTTTTTCACTTTTGGGTCTGGACTCTGACCTCTAATAAACGTATCTCATTTAATTATAGTTCTACCCTCATTGATAATGTAATAATTAATATTTATTATATAAATGTCAGATATTCAGCATTAAAACCTCTTTCTAATTGTTTTGTCTGTCTTTGCATACCTGGTTTTATAATACATTTCTTAAAATAGAGATTTCTGCATTTTTTTCTTTAGTATAGACTAATTATATCTGTTCTAAATATCTAATATTCTTGGTATTTTTACAACCTGTCACCATAATATCTTAATGAATTTAGTGATATAAGAAGCTTGTGTATTTGGTCACAGCAGCTAATGTGTTGCATATTCTGATAATGATCACATCAATGCTAGGGTTAGATCCCCAAAGCTACAAAGGCATATGAATGTTGCATGAAGTGTTGCTATGCTTAACTTCTAGACACTGAGATTGCAAAGCAAAGTTCACAGGTCTTTGTAAACACCTAAGTTTCAAAAACAGTGAAAGAGGATAATTAAACACACAAAATGAGGTTTAAAATAGCTGTGAGATCACGTGAATAAGGAGAGGGAGTGGTTAGGTAATGACTGGGAGACGGTTTTTGAATACCATCTTTTGTTGGATATAGGTAGCTATCTCCACTGTGAGTTAGGCCCCTATGCAACCATATGGTTTGCAACCAAAACCAATCCTCTAGAAAGAGGAACTGGAATTCCAGTTCTAGGACTGCTTATGGGCATTTGTATTAAAGGATGATTGGACTTTTCAAACTGAGTAGTGCAGCTGACACCAGACAACATCTCACTGTGTATAGAAGTTAATGATGTGCAAAGAGAGAAGTGAGGTAGTAGGCATGTGCTGTGTAGTAAGCTTGCAAACAAGGAACTAGCTGAAGTGTCAGATAAGCTGTAAACTCGTACCGTGCCTTAGTCAGCTTTAACTAAGTTTATGCATTTTTTCCATCTGTATAGCTAATATATTTCAAATAGAACAGCTCCGTGAAGATGTTTCATACCACCATAGGCTTTGAGGGCTTAAGTTTGCAACCTTTACAAAGCCAGTCATCCCATTGAGTTTAGAGATAGTTTAGACTGATTAATAACTCCAAGATGAAATACTGAGCAAATGTACTCTAATATCACTGTCACTCAGCTCATTTTAAAGTAGAGCATATCCCTGTAGGAGAATATTATTTATTTTTAATATGCCATAAGCCAAAATTTTCATGACCTGATATTTTAAATAAATTGTGCAATATAATACTTGCTCTGGTAGAAGAGGTACTGTAGAAATATCAAAAGTAGAATTAGCTTTTCATATTAGCCAAACAGTAAAGTTAAGTCCTTGTTTGCTCTGGTGAAACTTGATGTAACATAATGCACTTGTTCAGCTGGTGATCAGATCATAATAGCTAAGAGTGATACAAATTATTTCTGAAGTGTGCAAAGCCTAAGAGTTGGAAAGCATTTGATGGAAAAATCACTGAAGTGGATACACAGTACACACTCCGTGCCAGAGAACTACTTGAAATCTACCGCAGCATTAGCATGAATGACATCCCAAAAGATGAGAGAATAGATGTGCTGTTAACACTCAGATGTACAGTGAAGGTATGCTTTATTTTTCTGTTTGTTTAGCTTGAAGCTGTACTTTCCATACCCAGAGATACAGTCACTTAATTATGTTGACACATAAGCAGTGCTTCTCCTGGCAAACAGGTGCCAGAATGATCAATTGGCAGCAAGAGAGAGAAAGCCTTGTGTACCAGCTGGCATGAGAGAGTAGCTGTTACATGCCAGATATGGTCTAAATTCATGTTGCACTTCATGTGATGTGCACTGATTTTTCTTCAAGTTGTGTTATAACTCCATTGTTTTAACCTTTTTGTGTGTTAATATATGATAATTTCAGTATAAAGTTTAGTTTAATATTTATTACAACTTGATAAAAACTATGACAGAGATTTTAATGGCTGTTATACTTTTTGTTATTTTTCTCAACTCTAGAATGTCTTTTTAGAACCTTATTGGTTTGTTTTGTCACTGTTACAGCTGCCAAGTACTGATGCCTTCTCCCCCAACCACCACTCCCCTACCCCTACTGCTGCTGCCAGTATTCCTATGAAATAGCAGCTGGCAGCTTATCTTCTAATGTTTTTTTTTTTGTTTTTTATTCATGTACAAAAATAAGGATATGATGAGATTTAAAGTACTTGCTGGATGCTGCTGGCATCAAAATCAAATAGAATGCTGCTTCCTGGTCTTATTGAAACACATGAATACCTGGCTGTTGATTTTGGTAATACTTTGGTAATTCAGTCTAAAGTCAGTACAATAATGGGAATGTTCCTGGTTAATGAACTTCTGTCCATCTTGATATGAGTCAATATTATTGTAGTGAGCAAATTCTGGAATTTCTGTAAATTAGTATTCTATTTTAGGTAAAGAAACATTGAACTCATTGTCATTCACCTGTCATCATCTATCTCTGGAGAATCTCTCTTTAAGCATTTGAAATATTGAAGTTATTTGTTCCCGAGCAAACTCATCAAGTCCCCCATGCCTGTTGTGATTTTTTTTTTTAAACTACCTACTATGTATATACATTACACCTCCTATTGCATACCCAATTGAAGCTTCTTAGGGAGATAATTCTGGAGCTATTGGAGGCTGAAAATTTTGCATGTGCCCTGTGTCTCATCTCAGATGCTCAACCTTCTTTAGTGCCTCCAGATTTACAGTTTCTCACACTTTTGACAGCCATAGTCCTGCCTCCTGAAAGCAGAATTTGTAAGCATTTTCATTTTTTTTAGCTCTTTATGTTAGTTTTCTTGGAGGTTGTTTTCTTGGAAGTTATCTGGCTTGTTTTTTGTTTACTTTTCTATGGTGATTTTTGTTTTTAAAGTTAAAAAAATGAACATTAAGTAGGTCTTTTTAAATGGAAGCATTAAATGACACATTTGCAATCTGATGACAGGAAAATCATTGGTAAAATCCAGTTCCTTAGATTTTTAATATTGCTTCTCCAAGAGGAGTGGAACTGTTTAGAAAAATGTATCAATTCTTAAGGTAATAAGATCTTGGTTTTAATAGACTAGATAGAATAGCCACATATGAAATTTCTGTAGAAGTCTAAAATTGTCCTGTTTTGGACATGAAACATAAAATTTCTAAGACACTAAGGGGTCTTTTTGTTTGTGTGCTTTGGGTTTTTTTTTTGTTTGTGAACATACAGAGGTATGAAAGATGAATGGCATAAAATCCATGGGTTTTTTTGTATCTGTGTTAGAATTTTTTTTTTTTTTTTAGTATGAATTCTTATTGGTGTACTTTTTCTCTCTCTTTCTTTGCTTTCTTTTAGGAACATGAATGTAAATTAACACAGGAGATAGTGGAATTAATTGACAGGGAAGTCGATCTTATGTTGAGAGACGTGAAAGAATGCAACCTGGAAGGACTGAGGAAACGAATTTGTACATTATTTCTACAGTATATTAAAACTCCAAACCTCAACCCTGAAATTGCTAGAATACTTAAGGTATTATTCTTGTTATGCAGTCTGACAGAGGGGCCAGCAAACTAAAGACAGAGAAGGGCAATGGGAAACAATTAATGATTTTTAATTTTACTTCCTAGAAGCTTTTACTGTAGAATTGTGGGAGGAGTTCCTCAAGAAGTAAAATGTTGAAAGAACACAGTTCTCGCACAGATACCTACTTGTATAGGGAGCATGGGGCACAGGCATGGTTATAAGAACCTGACAAATGTCTGTACTCTGTGGTAGTACTAAGAGCCCAAGAACTGTAGGTATGAAATAGCAAATTTGAGAATTGTAAATAGGTAGGGCTTACAGGGTGGTAACAGTAAACTGCAAGAGAGGAGCCAATAGAGAGATCTAATGAAAGTGATATAATCAAAAAAACAACACTTTTGTTCTTCCCCACTGGAAGGGGGGCAGTGTCCCATGAGTCCAAAGAGGAGGCACATTGCCATTGTCTGTGATACGTAGTGAACTTGCACCTAAGCAGGTGGTGTTGTCACAAGCTTCTATTGTGCGGCCCATTGCTACTTCATGAAAAGCAGATATGGGCAGGAATTGGAGATCGTAGTGGACAACTGTCTTAAATTATATATTTTCCTTGTCTGACTACAAATTACATGAAAAATACAATTCACTATGGCTGCTTTAGGCAGCATTATGTATTCTGCATTGATCAGCAGAGGATTCCTCCTACTGTGTTTGATGGCATCTCAGGAATAGAGGCCTAGTAAATGAGAGTGGGATTTGGAACCAACTAACAGTTATTTCATATTACCTAGGTTTAGGTACAGTCTGACCTAGATGAGTCATTAACAGAGACTTTGTCTTCTGCAGTATTGGTTGACTGCACTTTAAATTCAAGGTTGAATTGCATCTATGTATATTTGAACCCTGTAACCTTCTACAAACCAGCTGTACTGATGAAAAATTAAAAAAAGATGGCAGTTCATTGACAGACAGCAAGGGGACACAAGCCCCAGGGCACTTTCAAAAAGACCAAATGACCGCAATGGATGGCTGAATTGTCAGACTGTTCAAACTCACCGATAACGGACATGGGCCTTCCTCATGGGCTGTATTGTATTCCTCGCAGACCCCATGAAGCAAGGGGAGGGTGAGGAGGTTGTTAGCAGCTTTAGATTATTACCTTCCCCTCTTTTTTTTTTTTTTTTGACAAATAGCTCTGCTGTTTTTATATTCTTATGCCAAAATATCAATATGCTCATAATCTCAGTGTTTCATTTTTGATATAAAGGACAGATTCTAAATGAAAAATTAAATGCTGAAAAATTACTTTGTTTTCTCTATATTGTTATCTTTCCAAAGTGGATGATTATCTTCATACATAAAAGTGCCAGCAACAGCATTGGACTGTAATGTTTGAGGTCTTTATATAGTTCAAGAATGAAGGAACTGATTTGTGTGACTGTTTTTAACAAGTACAATAAGAAGATAGAATAGCTTTTGGTCTTTTATTTAAAAAAAAAACAAAACTATTGGGTATTTTAAAATGAATATTGCTAACTTTTAAATATTAGACTATTTGGAAAAATATATGTAAAATGTATTCCTGATACTCTTAGGGTTACACACTAGTAATAGCCAGATATGCTGATAAACTGACCTTGGCTTTTTTTAAAACCTTTTAGGTTCCACCAGATCCCTTAAAGCTTTATAAAAATGTTAACTTCTGTCGTAGCTGCAAAAATTACTTGCCATCTACTGAGTTCTCTGTTCCTGCTAATTCACGCACCATTGGCAGATGTCGTTTATGTTCTGAGATCGATAATGAGGCTCGGCAGCGAGAAGCGTTTTTGAAGTACAGACTTATACTAAAAAATCTCAGAGAGTCTGAAGCTGATTATCAGGATGACGCTCAAATTGTTTACTTAGTTCAGGTACTGTCTGAAAGAACATTGTTAGTAAAGAAAACTAGTGGCTTTGGCTATAATTTTTCTTTTATTTTGTGTATGTTCTTCATAAGAAGAGAGATTGGCTAAAAGGTACAAGAACTCATTCCTGGGATTAGTAGGCACAGATTTATTACCCACGGAGGTTCTAAGCCCAGCATGCTGAAAGCAGGAGAATAGCTTTTATTTTTCTTTTTTCTCTAGCAAGAATTTAAATGTGCTTCTGGCTTTTGGAAGCAAGATGGGTGAGAATACATGAGGTCACATTTCATCAAAAGTTAGTATACCTTCATTAAACCTTTGTCAGGAATTCACTATGTAACAAGTAAATACCATTATTTAATTTCATAAGTCAAGATTTCTTTTTAGAAGAATGAGCCTACTTCAGATGGCCAGCTCGGAGGAAAACCTATTTAGAAGTCTGTTGTTGCAGAGTCTCCTATAGATAAAATCCTCTAATAATTTTTTCATGACTAATACAGAGAAGAGTTAATGGAGGATGACAGAAAAGCTTGCTGTGGTAACTCATGACTCAAAATATTTTTTTCCTTTCAAGAGGCTGTTTTTTATTGAGAATTAGTAGTGATTTCAGATGGGTAGTAGTAAATTAAACAAATTAAGATTATTGTAGATTAACCTTAAACACATGTGGAAAATACATTTAAAGGCCTTTCTGCACTAGAGAACCTTTACAAACAGATCTTCCACTATTTTTTGTTTGTTTATCTTGTATCATAGCTACCTGATGTTATAATTTCATTTGGTAAAATGTGTAACAGTATCATGTACACAATAAACTCTTTGTAGGCAGAGGGAAAGGAGGAAAGCAAAGCAGGCAGTGATTTAGAGTCAGTCACAGTTTGGTGGTTTTGTTGTCCTAATCTCCCATGTTTTCCAGACCAAATTATTCTGACTACACATAAACTTCAGGTACTTTAGCACATAGTAATAACTCATTTATTGAATAACATGAAAATGAATGTATAAGTGCAACACCACACTAAAGGAAACCGTGCTATATATCTAGACATTCTTTAACCAAGTGATTATATGGCATACACATAGAACAATTTTTCACTCAAAGGTTTTTTTTGGATGCTTACGTGGTTACAAGACTTTCCTGTAGAATTAAACATGCTTCTTTCTCAACACTGTTTTCAATTTCAGCAACAAGATCTGCAGTACATGGTTGAGAATATATGGGGTTGTCAGTCAGCTCTTAGTGCCTGTGATGACCTCTATGATTTGGTTATGGTCAGATGGGATAAGCGCCATGAGTGGTCTCCATGGAACACTATTCTCCTCACTAAAGATGAGGCAGATGCACATCTTAAGCTGTGCAGCCTTCAGGAGGTAAATTTTTATGTTTTTAATTTTTTTAAATATTTATATTATATTTTAAATGAATCCTGTGACTGATGATATTTGGCCAGATTAGATTCCTTACACCCATCCATGTTTAGATTGGCCTATTGTGACCCTTTAAAGATTGCATCTGCACAATTAAATAAAACAAACACTAATCCAGAGGACAGCTGGCACAGTACAACTCACATGCGTGTTCCTAAACTCTGTCTTGCCCTGATTCTTTCTCCTGAAATGCAAAAAGCTAAGTGGCCTCATCTGTTACTCATCTGTAAGTGGCCTCTGCTGCTTACTGAGGACAGTCCCATGCCTATGCTGTTCCCTCAACTGTTCTCAGAAGTAGATGCCCCGAATAAAAAACATACCAAGGATTAGCCATAAATTATGTGACAGTTGTATGTCTTTGATCTTGCACATATGCTGTCCCCATTTAGTTTACTGGTATAAATTTAACATTAAATAACAGAGTGGTTATATATAGCTCTTTGTCTAGAGTTTAAGCATTTGTAATTAAAAAATTTGTCTAAATTTACTTTCTTACAGGGATGTCATTTAAGTGAAGGTGTAATCTTATAATTTGTAATTAGACAGTAAAAACATAAGTGCTGTTCCAAGTTGAAATAACTGAAGAATTTGTTAAAGAACTCCTCTACCTAGACATGGTAGTCTAGTAAATGTCTCACTCCAGTGGACATCATATGGTAGATTTAGTTTTTTAAGGCACACGTGAGTCCTGTGAACTGCATTTGTGCTGCAATTAGTAATGGATTACTAAACCTTTCTCCTCTAGGTTATCTAAGTAGTGCCTTGAGGTCATTGCTGTGTAGTGTCCTTTTGTTCAGGCTGTTCTTAATTCAACTTCTAACAGAATATGTGTGTATTACATATGCAATCTCTGTTGTCAGTAATTACCCATCTTTTTGGAAGTCTTGAGAGAATACGTGAGAACTAAACAGACAGAGAAAATGAATTACTCTGTCAATGAAAGGTTCACTTTGGGGACAAAATAAATTAGTCACAGAATTCTAAAAATAAATGGAATTCTGACATCCATGATGTATTTTCTGTGTGCACCCAGATTGTTTTCAAGCAGACACTTACTGTATTTATGTGAGCATTACCTTTTAAAAGGTAAAATCTATTTCAAGCTGGAAATTCCATTACTGACTCCTCCATCTCACTTTCACTCAACAAAGCTCTTCAGGCAATGTGATCCTAGTGACACATCTGTGCATGCACACATTTGTTACTGGCATTGTGGCGGGAAGAACTTCTCTGGCTGGCAAAGGATCTGGTGAAGCACTTACCTGACTTAACTTAATAACTTTGGATGTCATAGTCAAAGAGATGCCATTAACTTGAATGGGTCCAGAATTTACACTTGTGTTTTTAATATAAATGATAACTTCTAGTAAATTTTTTTTCATCATTTTTACTTAACTGAATTAGAAATATTTTCTGATTAGCTTTAAACTTTTTCCATCATTGGATTCTTCCCAAATAATGAAACTTAAACTACGTAAGGGTGTGAATTTTTTCAGCTCTTTTACATTATCCAAGTATGATGTAAAGCAAAAAGTGAACAAACTTCATCTGTGAATTCAAGTAAACTAAATCTTGAATTTCATATGCTAAAATACTATGTATTTATGCTTCTTATTTAAAACATATTTTAAGCTGGTATACCCTCTGTATCTCATTATACACAGTCTCCAAAAGAACAATTATTTTTCCCATTCCTAATATTTTCCTTCAAAATTTGAAATTACGATTTCTGAAGTATTCAGCTTTTTACAACAGCTTCTATATGATTGGCAGAGAGGAGTTGAAGGTTAACAGCAATGCATGTCCTGCTTCAGTACTTTTAGCATACCTCAGTGGAGATGAAAGGCCAGAAAAGCAACAGATAAGCTATGCAAACCTACTTGAGAGCCTAAGTTATTTTCGCTTATTTCTTTCTACAAAAAAATAGGCCACCTATAGTAAGGAGTCATCTACCTTCACTGGTAATGACCAAAGCTTGGTTTCAAAAAGTGAATATCAAATAAGAAAAAATGAGACAAAATTAAAATGCAATGTCATAAGTTGGATCATTGTCTTTCATTCATTGAAATTAAAAAAATGGCCTCTTAACTGCTTTCTTTAATAGTGGTTCTTACTAATAATAATGCCAATAGAGATAGCAAAGGATTTTTTTCAGCTAAATATTCTGTTTATTTATAAGGTAGTCTGAGTTACTACTAATAATTAGAAATTTAGTAAATTACATCACTGTGGAAAGCATAGGCTAACTGAAATGCTGGAAAGTGCTCGCTGCTGCGATTGTTTATAAATAATCACTCTGTTATTATCAGGGAAATTTCCTGTATTTATCACCTTACAAATGCTGAAATTTAAGCATTGTCTTTTTAATTTTCAAAGATAAGTAAAAATGATCTTATATGAAGAGGTGCAAATGAATCTTATCTTGAACGGGTAAAAAATGCCAGATTTTTGTTTTTAAGTGGTTAATATTTCACAAGGAGTGGTCAGTAGTTTCTAGTATTGGGCCATAAGGTAGCAGTATAGAACTACTAAATATTTTATTTTCTTATGTATTTTTTATGAATAAATTATATGGCATAATCATTAAATGGTCACTATTTATACTGTCTAAAATATAAAGCAATATATAGATTGCTAGCTATTTTAATTGTATTTAATGCAATTTGCATTTTCTTTCAGGCTTATGAAGCGGCATTTATTCACAGAATAAACCATAAGCATATCCAGGCAAAAAAATACTTTGCTCAGATTCCAGCGATGACATCCTTTTTGCATAGGATTGGTGATCAGACTAATACAAATGAATTTTTGATAGCTAAGCCTATTCCTACTGGTACAAAAGCATAACTCGTAGGATAAGTTAACTGCATTATTGATTAATATGATTTCCCTAATGATTTTAAAGAAATGTCCTTTTTCACCAATACCTGAATCATTTACATAGATAAAAATAAACTTCTGAGGGTAAAATAGTTTGATCCTGACTAATCAATATAACTGCATTTCACATTTTATAACCTCCTTATTTAAAAAGTAAAATATTGTTGATGAACTTTTTAAATTCCAAATAATTTTTAGAGCAGTGACTAACTTTCTGCATGTACCTGTGTTGCTTGGACCATTTTGTCTGCAGTATAAATGCTCCTGCTAAGGGAATGTAGCGAATTCTGTGTCACTTTTTGTTTTTTCATTAAAAAAGTAATACAATATATTTTTAGTTCATTTTGCTGTTTTTAAGCCTATAAAGCCAAAACGCCCTCAAACCCTAAATTCCTACGGAACAACAGAATAAATATAGGTGCCTTGCCTTGCAAACATTTGTGCAAAAGAATAACTTTACCTCGGATGATCCTGTTGGTCATAATGGAACTGTCAGCATGTAATTATTATATCTAAGACCTTGAAATTATTGTAAATCAGGATCATTATTTGAAATACACAAAACAGACTGTTTGGAACTTGTTAATTTCTTGAAGAGCTTGTGTCATTACAGCAGAAGTCTCTTTAAACATATTTAGTTATGTTTATGTTTAGTTATAGTTACAGAGAAAAGTATTATACGATATACATTCAATAAAGTCCTACAGAAAGTTGCAAACTTTTGTGGACTGCTTGGAACTTCCATTCTAGACACTCTGACCGAGGGCAAAACCTTTTTCTCTGAGAAATGTAACTGTCTAGGAAAAAGCAGTGGCCTTTAAAAACAGAAAGAAACATATAGTTAGCAGCAAACAGGCAGGAACTGTATTGGATTCCTCAACAGCATATGAACCATAGACCTCGTATCAAACAATGCATGCTAATTTCAGTGGAAGACTTTTCGTTGTCTTTAATGGAATTCAGCTCCTGGATTTTAGTTCAACACATGCAGAACTTCAAGCACATGAGCAATCCAGTTGACTTTGTGTTTCCCAGGATTTGAGCCTTAGGGTAGGAGTGGCTACTAAAATTGGGCTTCTGCCAAAGTAATAAAAAGATTTTTGAAGAAAAGTATGGGCTGAAGGATGAACAGGAAAGCATGAATCATGTAGGTAATAACCTACCTCTTTACACTTGTCATCTTTTTTATTTTTCTTCGAATGGCTCTTAAAAAAGTGTACATTATAACCCCTGAGGGATGATTTTAGTAAACAGTAAGGATCTAGTTGAAGCAAATGTGAAAGGCCTCTAGTCCATTGATTTCAATGTCATGCACAGTTGGAGAATCTTGGAATTCATAGAATCATAGAGTAAATCAGATTGGAGGGGACCACAGCAGTCCAGACACCAGCTCAAAGCGTGATAAACTATGAGCTCAAACCAAATTTCTCAGGGTCTTGAAAACCTTCAAGGGTAGAGACTGCATAACCTCTTGGAGCAACTTGTTCCAGTGCTTGACTGTCTTCATCTTGAAAATGTTTTTTATTATATCTAGTGTGAAGCTCCTTTCTTTCAATGTAGTCTGTAGTCTCTCATCCTCTCACCGTGCACCACTGTAAATAGCCTGGCTCCATCTTCTCAGTAAATTCCTCACATGTGTTGGAAGGCTGCTATCAGCCCCCCAGCCTTCTTTTTTCAAGACTGAACAAGTCCGGTTTCCTCAGCTTCCCTTCAAATGTCAAGTGCTCCAGATCCCAGAGCATCTTGATGGCCCTCTGCTGAACTTGCCCCAGTTAATCAGTCTTTCTTATTTTGGGGGACCCAAAACTGAACATGGTATTCTAGATTCACGCATGACTGATTTCATATTCTAGATTCTATTCAGTATTTGCAAGAAAAGTGTTTTGTCCTGGAAGAGAATAGGTTGCCCACAAAATTTTTTTGGTTTATGCAGAAGTCCAGAAGGCAGTCTTGACAGTGCTGTTTAATCATGCTGAGAAATCTCTCCGTATAAATAGTTAAAAATTTGCGTTGCACTTAAAATGCATTAAATACTTGACTATTATCTGGGACATGACTGTCCAGTGATTTTGAACCTTCAAGGGAAAAAGATACATGACTGCCTGTGTATAAAGTCAAAACTTATGTCTTCTTTCAAACTGGTGACCAGAAATGGCTTTTGAAAGAATAGAAATTGAATGATTTGAAGAACATGATACCTCAAAAGAGAATTGATGAAAAATGGAAAAAGAATTATATTTTGGATATCTAATTGAATCCTTTTGTTAGGTCAAAGTCAAGTATAGCCATCATAATTCAAAAATAGGGTAAGATTTTTTTTTTTTTAAATCTGGCATGACTGAAATTAGTATACAGTCCTTCATGTTAGCTTTCTTTAATTGCTACTTTGATCGTCTTGCAGCTTTTTCTATATTGTTACTGAATTAAAAAAAAGTTTTTTCACCATTATTTGCCCTTAATATTTATAATTGTATTGCGTAAAGGATTTTAATTAAAACTTTTGTCTAATAGTTGTCACTGTGTTGCTTTAACTGTTTGTGTAGTTTATAAATGATATGAAAGAGGTATTGAACAAGTATGAAGAATGAAAGAGTTCTCTATCACATGTGTTGCAAATGGCAAATACTGGAAAAGCTGACTGAGAAGGTCAGAGCCAGATTAAACGTTATATTTCTAGAAGTATCTTGTAAATCAATGTGTATTTGTATGATACACATATATGCTTAATAATATCTATATTATACAAACATGCCTATAACTTCGATCTAGCTTAATATCCAAAACTGCTGCTTTATTTGAAACCTGACTGCTTTTAGCAGTTATTCACAATGAAAATTTCATCCGTGTGAATGAGAACTGTGCTGTATTTGCAGACCAGTAACAAACGTATGTGAACATATCATCTACCCAATGAATAGCATAGATTTCAAACTATCAAATTCATAGACTTATTCTATTCCAGTTGGTAGCACAGATGTTTTTGAAAGGCACTTCATAGTTTTTCCTGTTCTACTGTGTCACACATTTTTATTTCAAAGATCTTTGTAGATCAGCTCCACATACCTTAATATCCTAGTTACCTGATATATGGCTCAATAAAATCTGAAAAGCAAATCTACCTTATTCAAGCTTTGTGCATTGGTGTGAGCACTGGCTTTGTGAAATTACTCCTACTCTTACCAGTACTAGTAGAAATTAAAATATTAGTTTGAGACTAGAGGGCTGACGTTTTCCCTGTTGAGTTCTAAACTTCCTGAGCACTTTCTGTTTTCTAGGTGCTTACAGGTCATTGAACCCACAGCTACCCCACCTTAGGGGTGAAGTTCAGCTGTTGTGCAGCTAGCCATCTTTCTCCAAACAGGATGAGTGCAGTTCACTCTTCTCAGCATCACCATCTTGAGTTACTGCTTATGCAATGTGAAGTATTGAAAACAGCTCATTAGTTAAGCAGCCTTAAAAATGTGAAAATATGTTACAAAATAAAGAGGACTCCCAGTCCTAAGGAAATGAATTAGTCTGGAGTGAGATGGAGAGGTAGCATAAAAAAGAGGAAGAGGACAATAATTTTCAGTTGTTGAGATTTTCTTACCTGTAAAACTAGTACACATTTTGAAATTAACATAACTTGTCTCATTGTTTGCAAAATTATTTTTCAGAATATCAGCTTCTCCAAGAGGTGAACAAAATTATGAGGAAACAGGATAAGATAGTTTTAGAAATGGGAACAGGGAGGGAAATGTGAATGAAGGCAGAGGTGAATTTGGAAGCAGGATATAGGGCACTGTGTCAAAATATTGAGCTGAGCAAGACAGACTTAAGGAAATGGGAGCTAGAGTATTGAAAGTATATTATATTAAGAAAGGAGCTACACTCCTCCTGAACTACAATCTCATCTCTCACAGGCTAAATGTGACCTTGAGAAAGTCTCTCTCTTTCTGCACTTGGCTTTATTTTTTCATAAGTATATAATGATAGTTAATTAGCCGTAAGTCAATGTTTATGCAGGCAAAGTAGTACAGTATTCCTAGCAACACTGCTGGAATTCTTTGACTTAAACGAGTTGAGGTGTCAAGAGAGGAAATATAAAAGGAACATTCATTATTTTTGAAGCAAACTTCAAATGACTGACTGGTTTGAAATAAAAATTTTCAGTTTATAACCTGCAGGACCTCGTCCCATATATGATGTCATATCTCTTTGGGTAAGGCTTAATACCAAAGTCAGTGAACACCATAATACAACTCTTCAAGGTCAGATCATCTTTTGCAAACAGTGGCTTTTCTTTGATAACTTTAAGACTTGTGAGAAAGGAGCCTGATTTTCAATTAATATGTAAGAAAAATATATACTCAAAAAAAAATTCAGTAGAAACATGACCTTAAATAATCATTATCCTCAATTTTTCCAAGTCTTGTAGGTTCTAAGTGTTCCCCAGAATTAGTTATAGTGGTAGTGGTATATTATCTTCACAGGTGACAGAGTATTTTTCAAGGTATTTGACCTAAATAATTTGGAATATTTTTAATTGACAGAGTAAGATCTAGGACACAACCAGTAACCTTTCTGTGGGTTTTGTAATTCAAAAAGTTTTTTTTTTTTTGTGCATAAGCTCTGTGACTACAACAGGAAAAAGGATGATTAGAGTTTCAGTAGTCTATGGTGTAATGTTATCTGACTATCTTGTAACGTTCTCAATGTCTTACACCATGACACTATAGAGAGCAAAACAGTTTTCTTGCTTCTACACTAGTATCTGTAAAGCCTTGGCAGATTTAATTCCAATTGGTATTGCATATTATTAGGAAAAGAAAATGTTCAGATAGAGGATCAGATCTTCTTGCTTCTTTGAGAACTGGGTAAATTCTTTAAACACACAGCTGATTCTCTTTGCTTGGATTTCAGAGTGTTATTTACAGGATGGTTGTGGAATCTA
This sequence comes from Apteryx rowi, assembly GCF_003343035.1. Taxonomy (NCBI): domain Eukaryota; kingdom Metazoa; phylum Chordata; class Aves; order Apterygiformes; family Apterygidae; genus Apteryx; species Apteryx rowi. The sequence goes on from NW_020451277.1 coordinate 192,832, forward strand.
TTGGAAACAAAACCTGTGCTTTGGAGTCCGGATCTTTCCTGGATGATGAGAGCAAATGATTGCAAACTGTCATTGCCTCTTCAGAGAAGAACAAACTGTAAGTTGAATTTTTGACCTTTTCTTCTCACTTCAGAGAAGTGGCTAAAGTGAAAGGCTTATGAAGTCTCTTAAATCCTAGCTCACATGTTGAGTCCATGGGGAGTCCACACTCCAGAAGTACTTCCAACCCATAGATACTGTCTAACAAGGAAAAGGTGTCAGAGTCCATATGGCTTTTATTTCTTCTGAACTAGCAGAGACACATGGCCAATTATCACCTGCAGCTTACCTCACAGGATTCTTTCGTGAGCAGGACTCTTCAAGAACGAAGCAAAATTTGTCTTCCACCCACCTCCAACACCACTGTTAAGCCATTTCCAGAGGGAAAAGCTCCAGCTTTCCTCCCACAAGCGCAAGTGGATAATATGTTAATCTGTCAAAGAAGATCACGCATTTTGCCTTCCCTCTCCCAAGAGGAGCCTCTGCACTTTTTTCAGGTTATAAATTCCCCTATTAAGTCTCAAAGGAAGAGAAACTCAGAGTAATCACTCTGCATGTCCAAAAAGTGATGTCCCCCCAAAATGTCCCAAATAGCAAAGCATTAATTCCATTCTTATATCAAAAGGTGATTGTAAACAGTGATAAAAGAGGATTACAGATTAAATAATGTGAGGGGAGCAAAATAATTGCCAACCAGCATTTGGCACTTGGAAAATACTTTTTCAAAAGGAGATGATATTAGTAATAGCTGAGATAAAAAATATCCTCTGAGTCTTGGATTCGTTTAATTATTTTTCTTTGTTTTTTTCTAAAAGAGCCTAAATTTGAATAAGTCTATTATCTGAGCTGGGGGATAAGATTCTTTAATATACTGTGGTAGTACTGTGTTAGCTCCTAAACCTATTGCTCCAGGACCATATTTGCATGCAAAATTGATGTCACTTTTTTTTTTCCATTTGTCTGTAGATTATTCATTTTGCTTATCTCACACTGTAAATTGTCCATGTTGCAAGAGTCATCCCTTTTAGCCTGGCTTACAGTCCTAAATTTATCTTCCTCCCACAGAAATCTGGCATTCACACTTTTTTAAAATTCAGAATTTTTTTACATCAGAAATGAAGAATTATGAAGCTGAGATGATTTTTTCCCTTTTTTAAAGAAAAAGATTTGTAAATGAAAGAATTAAAGCATCCATCATTTCAATACTTCCTCCCTGTTATTTCTTATAAGTCCCATATTTCAACTTTGACAGGATGAGAATTATGTGGGATATGTGCTGTGTCCTTTTTTTTGTAAGGAAAGCATGTATAAATTCTGAGAAATGGGTAGGCATAGAATGTAAATATGGGGTATGTCAATATTATAGCTTCACTTAATAAAATTATTTTAACTAAGCAGAGATATAGTGGTGGTATAATTTTTCTTCATTGTGCTTTTGTAATGACTTTACAGTAGTCTGATTTTCAGGATTTTTGAATTAGTGCTGGATTTAAAAAAAATCTTCGCGTTCAAGCAGTGGTTGTGTCCTGGTAGTGTTGGCCGTATTTACTAACTAGTGGAGGAGACCCACTAGACCCTACTCTTTGTTGGATCATATTAGGAGAACAGTAAGATATGCTTCTTTCATATTCGGTTTGTAAAGCAAGAATCTTTGCATCATGCCAGCTAAAGTGTCTGTAGAGTCACAACCTAAGAAGGCATACATCTAGTGGAATACAAGACAGTGTAGTAGTAACGTACTATTTCTTTAGCCTGGCAACTGCAATGCAGATCCAGCACATACTGCAAAATTTAAAGTTTTGCTGAAAATTCTGGTGATTCCTTTAGTATTCTATGGACAATCACATTGTGCATTCTTGGTTTATTTAATGCTGACCTTCAATTCTTCTTGTTTTTTTATGAAGAATAATTGTAAGCAGTAGATGGGAAGAGTTACAGTACACTTTCTGGACAGAAGGTGTACACAAAAACTGTCAAGATTATTCTAGATGGCTATGTGAGAAACTGGATCTCTCATTTTCTGGAATATGACCATGGAGTAGTCAGCCCATTTCTAGAAATAACAAAATACTTTGCTTGAACTGACCAATTTATTCCAATTTATACTAAATTCTCCTTAGAGCATTCCAGTTCTACTATCTGTCCCTTATGCTCTGGATTGTATTTTAATCTGTATGTTCCCTTAAACAAACAGTCACTTGAGAAAAGAGAGATGGAACATTTATAAAATATCTCTGAGAAGAAGAGGGAAAGTTCAATTAAAGTGTTAACTTTAGTGTTACCTATGGTAACAGCAAGAAGAAAAGGCTCATGTAGGGGATTGGCTTTATTACTTTCCTCAAATTTATTATTTTTACTAAGTCTCAGAAAACTGATTTCAAACTGAAATGATGAAATAATTGTCTTATATTAGACAATAGAGGTATAACAATATACTGTGAATTAAGACAAATGAACTTCATGAATCAAGTTACTTGAGCTCAGATTCAGAAGTGAATATACATCCTGCTCTTCCTTTACATCTTCTCTTACAGTGTTTACTGTACTTCCTTATTTCTCACTTATCACAACTTGTTATAACATAGCTAACAATTTCTTTTGTGTATCGACCTTATGTCTTGTTCTGATTATAAAGAGGCTTCTATCCCCCATGCTGAACATGACACAGTGTAGTCACATGATATAGAAGCAGCTCAGTGCTTGACAGGAGTAAAAACATATATACCAGAGGAATTTATTTTCCAATATGAAGAAATTCTGTATGACTATTTTGATCTTGCATGAGACTTGTGAAGTACTGAAGTCAAGTCAGGTTCTGAAGAGATTATAATTTACTCCTGACTTTTGATATTTTTGATTTATGGGTCAATACCTCTCCATGCAAATGATAGTTGAACAATTCCATGTTTGGGTGGATACATTCCAAATTTATCATTTTCTCACTCTCTTCCTTCTTGCTGGAAGCTGCAATGGATGGACTTAGTGTAGATTTCAAACCTGCCAACACCCAAATGTGTGACATCAGTTCTCAATACATGGAAAAGAGCTAAGTTGAGGGACATGGTAATATATAGCAGGGGAAGTTATGCAGAAAATATTTTGTGCAAATCAGAAAACTTTTCTGTAAACTCCATTTTGAAATTGAGCAATTCTATGGTTATCAAGGTGTTAGAAAACAGCAGAACAGGTATTTGAACTTCACAAATCTCCCGTGTAGTGGAATATTGTTTTTTCAGAGGACTATCTGTGCTTACACTGCAGACAGTTTTATGGGCCATTTAAACCATGAAACTGAAAGTTATTAAAAATATTTATAGTTCCAAGATTTGAATTAAGGAATTCCATGTTTTGAAAATTCACACTGTTGTTATAAAGCAACCTCGCCCAGCAGCCTGGCTAGATCCAGATTGCATCAATTAAACTGGAAAACGCAGCTTGTTTCAACATATGCTCAGACTTCTCTTTGCAGCTAGCCAGTTATGTGCTACCTTGACAGGAATCATGACACAATTCTGCTCTGCTGCTTTAGTCCAGCTGTTGTGGACCATGACTGTGCTGTTCAAAGTGACTCTGTCAGTGGAGCATGCACCTATGTTGCTTTGGTCAACTTGGAGGTAAGAAATCTGGTAAAAGAGTATCTCTGTTTAAAACTGCTCTGTGTGTGTGTATGTGTGTGTGTACATAAAATATATTGTATATAATCAGTTGTGGTAAATAAAAAATTGATAAGCTCATCTCTCATTTCTGGGCAACACAACCTAACTGTTGAATTTACCCATTTTTATTTATAATTTTGGTGTTCTAAGCTGGGCAGTGAGAAGTAAATAAAACCTATATTCCTCAAATCTGAAGTAGATACACTTTATTCACCCTTAGGCAACCTTGAACTCCACCACCATTAGTAATGTCATAATTTAAATGCTATAACATAAGGTAAAAAAACCTGGAGCTGACCGAAAATGGTGTGGGCAACTTTAATCCTTTCACTTCCTAACTCCAGAATTCTGATTTTTCACTTTAATATTCTTTTTAAATTAGGGAATTTTTTAACAGAATACATTGCTGTGTGAATAGCATCAGTTGTTAGAAATGACTGAGGGGTTGCAGAGTTTTAACAGATCCGAAGATATACTTGAAAATCAGGGTACATAGAACCAGAGTGTGCTTATGAAATAGGACTTTGAACCTGTCTTTAAAGAGCAAGGCTGGTTTCAGCAAACAGACTCTTTTTCCAGCTGGAAGTTTTATTCAGGTAAAATGTAAGGATTTTATAAAATTATTTGGGATTTCCAGAAATACAGCAGCTTGGGCAAAGCAGAATCTCCAGGTGGGATACTGGAGATATAAAAATGTAAGCAGACTATGAAGTGCTTGCTCACAAAGCCATTTCTGCAGATTTTGTGTAGCCAGTTTTGCCCAATTTTTTACTAGGGTAAATCTATGTCAGAGACTTGAAAGGAAAGATTCCTAAAAGACTTACAGGGTCACAGAACTGATTGGAAGGGCTAAAGGCAAAATGAGGATCATGCTCTGGACGAGAAGGTAGCAATAGACCTGCTGTACCTTAGGCTTGCTATGTGTCCTTTGCCTTGTGTAAACCACTTGAATCTCTCCCCCTTATTTTTGCCTCCATATTCTTAACCTGGTTTATCTAAATTGTAAAACCTCTAGTGGAGAGTTTATCTCATACCCTCTGGAAGTACATATGTATCATACTTAGTTCAACAGGATGCCTGATCTCAGCTGGGTATTTGTTCATTTCTGTAGTATAAATAGTCCTAACATCAACAGTATTTGGAATTTGTCATAATCCAGCCAGGTGACTTCATAAGCATAAAATGCTTTCCTGTACCATGAATAGCCTTGCAGCATAAGTCATCCCTCACTTTTGCTCTATGAATAAATAGAAGAGCCTGCAATGATGAGGATTCCTGCCAGGTCTCCTTGTTCACATGACTAGTTGTGTGTTCTGCTTCCAAACTCCTCTGGTCATCATCAACTCTTGTCAGGTCTGGGTTCATGAGGCTTGATTCGTTTGTACCTTTATTGCTTTATTAATTCCCAGAATGTTACTTATGATCTGCTCTTCTGTAAAGTGAAAAAGAAATCAAACCAGTGGTTTCTTGGGAGATAATTGTCCTTTCAGGCAGTCATGCTGGATTCAGTATACCTTTCTTGAGACTTTTAATTCATTCTGCAGCATGTTCAAGACATTATGAATTATTTGTCTCTCATTAAGAAAAGAATTAGACTAAACTAATTTATCACCATATAAATCTTTTGTCTTTAAGGAAGATTATTAAAATTGAAGTCTGAGAACTAAATCTTGATGCTTTTTGATCTTTTTGAGATCTTGTTTGTATTTGCAGTTGCTCCTTAATGCAGTAATTTTAAGACAGGAATAGAAGGATTCAGAAATATTAGGAACATTAAGAGTTAGACTGAATAAACTCTTCAGTAAATCCTTCTCCATGTAAAGTGCCATCCAGAGAAGCATGGTACTTTTATGATCTTTCATATGTCATGCTTTAATCTTGAGGGTCATGGAGAAACTGCATCTGAAAACAGATGTGCATGATTTAAAATGTGTTTCTTTCAAATGTATTCTGGAAATTGTATTCCTTCCCTATCGGTAATTAATACCACCTTTGACATAGGTCTTCTCATCTCTTAAGCATTTTCAGAAAATGAATCTCTGGTCCATGGGGAGCCACAACATATAGGAACCTGCAAATGTTACCATTTTGACAAAGTTAGGTTAGCTGACTTTTTTTTTTTTTCTACCGAAAGAAATAAACAAATGTTTCAACACCAAGGGCTTCTTCTACATTCAAAATGCTTAATGTGTTCACCTTTAAATAACATGGAAAACTAAAAGACTTCTAAACCTCTGTATTTAAAAGCAAGTAAATGTGGGAGAGAGTTGTTTTTTAGGATAGAAGTGATTCTAAGAGTCTGAGAAAAGATCATGTTTCCTTTGTCCTAGTTCCTAGGTTATATAAATATTACACCTGTTGTTAACATAAGCAAAGTCTTATCAGTTAATCCAGGGTAGTCATAAACACAAACTTTCTGCCAGAGTGCAGTTTACAACTTGCTCTACTGCAGATTGTTCAGGTTTCTACAAAAGTAGAGCAAGAAAATCAGGACTGTGGACTGATAAAACCAGTTTCATGTTTGCATAACTAGAACTTTTTTTCAGAAAGGAGTGTTCCTTCTACCATGACCTTTGTATTTTTAAAAGTTATAGTTTTGTGAGGGAGAAATTAGCTCTGGTGAAAGCCAGTGAAGTAACTGGCAAGGAGAATTATGTTATTTTATAAAATAAAAAAACAGTAACAGTAACTTCTGTTTGCGTAACCCTTTACTCCATGCTTTACACTTGGTACTTTGACAATGATGCAAGGTTTTCAGTGTGTGATCTCCGGGCTTATAAAATCTGAAAATTAATATTAAGAGTTTTAGGAAGGGTGACTAAATAAACTCAGTAATTATCAACAGATTTCTATTCACTTTGTGGGAGTATGTCCACCAGTGTAAAACTTACACTTCATAGATCAAAAGAAGCTGAAGTTCATCAGTCTAGTCCATCCCCCTGGCCCAGATTAATTAGTAGGATATGGCATATAATAGTTGAGAGATAATAAATTGTGCCCTTTTTTTTAAAACTAGCCAGTGTTTGTAAAGTGGTATCTCAGAAGAGCTTTATTAGAAGAACTTAGCACTTTGAAATCTCTATTTTATGTGTTATTGTGCTGAAATCATGTTATTTCAAGATAATGTTAGGTATCAGATATAGAGGAAACCTGTAATCGACAGACATGCACAGTGTGCAAAGCATAAAGGAAGTGTGATATAAATCCTTACAGTGACATCAATAAATGAAATAACTCCTCTAGAAATAAAAATGTAGATCTGTAATTTGAGAACAAATAGCATTTTCCACCAAACGACAACCTTTCTCCATTGAACTCAGGAGAAAGACAAGGTGGGAATAAATCAATAGGCTGTAATATCCCACTTTTTACAAAGGAACACTAGTATATCGGAGCATTCTCCAAAGTAACTTTAGCCTGGAAAAGTTAGCCTTCAACTTAAATAAGCCTTAAGCTAATATCCTTTGATTTCTTTGCTCCTCTTGCATGTGATTCAGAGCAGGAACTTGATTTATCTATTTTGAATCAATATTCAGAGGAATCTCTCTTTCTTACCACAGACTAGAGAGGGGCCTCTGATTAAAATTAGCCTTTGTAATTGCCCCCTCACGTGTCTGTTTTAGGAATACTTTTTGCTTACAGTCACTAAGAATATATCATATAACACTACCTTCATTTATTTTCCGCTTATTTTGGGAGATCTTTTATGGAAAATCCAGATTATAAATGTTCTGAGGTGCTAATACCAAATAGTATAGTTGCAGTGTTTCCTAAAGCTATACGAAGTTTCCTGAAAAATCACTAGAAAGAGATGGAACATAGAAGTGATACAGCAAAAGCAGAGAATTATTTTAGCTATAACTCTGCTGGACTTCCATGGATATATATTGTGCTGTAGTGCTTGTGTAGCTTTTTAAATTTTTTGTCATGTAGTCACCAGTTTTCATTCTACTGCTGCTACCAGTGGTGACATGTGAACTTAATGTCTAGGAATGGTGTTTAAAGGTCCCTGTTTACTTCTGCTGTGCAGGAGAAAATATTATTTCTTATATGGTATTCATATGGTGACTGAAAGAGAAAACTGAAAAAATAACTTGTAAGAGGGATTCCAGAAGCCAGCTACAAAACAAGTATGTAAGATCACAAGCTGAAAGATATAAAAGTCCTTAACTAACAGGCTGTTCTTCCCATAGGTCCAGATACAAGAAATCTTGAAATCTTTGCTTCCATCAGAAATAACTGTCCAAATACCAAATACCCAGAACTGCCCAAATACCTATAAAAAACACAGTTCAGAGAAGGTATTTTATTATCCCAACTTTGCAATAATCTGTATGCCTAGATTTGTTATAATGCCAGAGCAGTTAGGGGAAAGAGAGAAGCAAGAACAAGCTTAGCTGTCCTTCCTTTCTTCTTCACTGCATCATCTGGCTCCTGCAGGGAAAAGAGAGCAGCTGAGCTTTAAGCTTCTTTTTAGCCAGAAGGAAAGCATATACATTAGCAGAGATCCTCATCAATATAAGCCCCCCCATGGCTGAGGATGATGGTTCTGTAGTGGAGAGGATAAGTCTAACATACTTGGCATACATATGCCCCTTTTGAATGAAAGTAAACTGAACTGTAAACCTGATCTTAATCTAAAGTTGATATCACTGTCTTCTTCTGTATAGTTGAATGAAAGAAGAGGTATCATCATTGGCAGCAAGTTTTACAGGAAAAATAATTTTCTTTGTAGATCACAGTGGCATCCAGACACTACTTTGCATGAGGGACACATTGTCTCAACACAGGAGCTGGCTGTACTCTTGCAACCTGTCTTTAACCAGAATTCCAAAAACCTAATCTTGTTTGTTCAAGATACGGTATGTAACATTAATTCCTTTTATCTTACCAATGTTGAGTGCAAATCTGTATGTAAATGAGATGACATGGTTCTTTCTCACCAATCTAATCTCTTTGTTTTTCAGCTAAGCGTAGATGATTTCACGTATTACAGTGAACCCTATGGTAACAAGAAGCCATTTCAAAATGTTCAGGCAAGCATTTTTCTCTTTTATTTCTTTATATGAAGTATTTCAAATTAAAAGTGATGTAAGATGCAAAGAGACAATAACTGGCAGAATAAAACTGAATTGCAACAATTTTCCTGTTTAACTTATTTATTGAGATTATTTGGTTTAAGCAGATGGATTAAAGTAAATCAAATGAGTTTGCAAAAATATCGTTTGTAGCTATTTTAATTCTGAAAATCAAGTTCTCAGAATTCTTCTTAACTGACAAATTTTTTTATAAGCTGCAATTTTATATTGTAAAAAAGAATACAAACTCCCATGTCGGCAACCGGAAATACTGTTTTGAAGCCACAGTAAGAAAAGTAGTTACAGGAGTCAATTGTTTATTCTGGATTTTCAAAATTGAAAACCCATTTTATTTTCATGCAAAGTGAAGCTGTCTTAACCCATGCAGACAGCTAACAGTTTCATATTTGAATATAGTTAACATGTGCCTACATACTGGATTGCTTTAGTCTACATGAAAAAAAGTTATGCTACTTCAGTAATTTGAAATAAACTGCGGACACAGAAATTAAGACTGAGTCCTCCTGAGCCACCGAGCAACTTCAACTTCTGTTCTTGTCTTCCTCATTGAAGAGGTTTATAGATTTTGTGCACAGCATCTCTGCTTATACTGATGTGACAATTTACTGAACTGTTGAGGAAAAGAAGTGTTCACACAGGGAAGTCATAAATGCAGTCCTGTAGATAGCGCTGGATGACCAGAACTATTAGTAACATAGCTAACACCAGAGCACACGAGGAAATGTAAATTTCTAAGCACCACGCAGCAAGCTGTATGTATAATTAAATACATAAATATCCACATATTACCTGTCTTTGCACCTATACTCTAAGAACCTCACATCTTCCTTGTATCACTAATACTGGAGAACGCTTCATCTTGTTGCCATCTGAACCATCTTTAACACTGCCATCTTTAACACTGATGCTGGAACAAAAGCAACAATCCAGAGTATGTAAACAGCTTGCTTTGAGGAAAGAATGTGAGTAATGTTCTTATATACTGTAAGGATCAGTGGTTGCATCCACAGACAGATATATTGATACTTCTCGGGTATGCCCTTTCTCCTTTGGATTTAAAATCTGTGCAAGGTTGCGTCTGGAGCAAATTTTCTTCCTGCTTCCATGACTGCAAAGCTGGTCTGATTTTATAATTCAGAAGCTGTATGAAATGTATACATGACTGCTGCAAGCCCCTGGTGATATAGTGGTCTTATTTAAGTAGTCCCCTGTATGCTTAAGAGGAGAAATATTAAAGTATTTAAAACTACATCTTTTGCCTTGTAACTGGGACTCCATCAGCACTGTAGAGCTTATAGCCGAAGACTAGAAGTGAGTCCAGGGACTGATGGGTCTAAAAATTTGGAGTGGTATACTGAATGAATTGGAGTCCTCTGGAGAGCTAGTAAGGAGGTCTTCAGATAAAGAATCACATTTAACTAAGTCCGTGGTCTGTGTCTGGCAGAGCAAAGATTTGAACCCAGGTTTTCAACAAACTGAGTAAATGTCAGTAACAGGAAGTTTATTTGCTTTCTGTTCTTGCCTCTGCTCCTACTCTGTCCTGGAGCTGAAAACCCTTTTCTGATTACAGTTTCTTCAAAACTGAAAGTTTCTTTTGAGAAATTGGTAACCTTAACTGCAGCACTTCCTAGTTTTGATGTATTGGATTTGGCAATCTTAATACTTTTCTAGCATAATTTTGTGGGGGTGAGGTGCTGTAACATAGATGAAAGGGAATGGGATGTATAAACTAAATATTTCTTTTTCATTTAGGTGCACATAAGGAGAATTTTGACAATATCTATATGCATAGACTCATAGCTTTTAGTGCCAGAAGGGATCTTTCTATTCATCCAGTTTCATCTTCAGTGTAACAGAGGCCACAGAAATTTGCTCAGTTGCTCTCACATCAATTTCATTCCAGTTCAGTCACTTTGTGAAAGAAATCCCTTCTTAATCATGGTGTGAAAGACTCTATAGTAATATTCACAGAATACAGGACAGAGTGAAGGTCAGGTCTGAATTTTCTCACTGGGAAAATTAAAATCTTTGATGTTTCGTAATCACAAATTTTTATACCTTCACACTCTTTATTATACAAGTGATTCATTAAAATATAATAGATGTTCCACATCACTAAAGTAGCCTCCTTTTGAACTTCAGCAATGCAAATTTATTCACAGACTTAAACTGAAGATCTCATTTACTATGTATATGTGCATGTAACAGCATGTGTACTACAAGAAGAAAGTGTTATTTGCTAAAGAGTTATAGGCTTGTAAACCACAGAGACATTTGCAGATATTAGATTTGTTCAGCTACATTAGCAGCTGTTTTGAGCTTTTGGGATCAATGGTTGTGTATGTAATAAAAGAATTCTATTTCCAGTTATTTAAAAAAAGAGATCTTATAGGTAGATCATTTACCTTAAATATTCAAAGAACTTTTTAATTAAATAATAAAACACAGAGATTAGCATTTGGGGATTTTTTCTGTCAAGCAGTCACCTATCCTACAAACTACTGTTCTTTAATATTAGCTTTCTTTTTCCCCAGCTAAGGCTCATTTCCTTAAAACTGCAGTGTATGGTAATGCACTCCAACTAGTTGCTAACTGTGCTGGTACATAATTATTACTGTAAGTCAGAACTTTTTGCTAGTCCCGTGTGGTATGGTTCTGCCCATCTACTATTCTAGACATTAGAGATGCATAGATATTGTATGATAACCTGCATAATTGAATTTGCCATACCAGGACTAGATATGATGTGAAAAATCGTCAATCACTTCATCATATTGGTAGTAAACCATGTTTATTTCTTAATCAGCTGGCTAAACAGTATTGTATAATCTGATTCTGATAGGAAGCTGCTTAACAGGAGTATGTTCTACTGATAAAAACATGATGATATTGCTGTTTCCACATTAGAACTGTACATTGTTTAGGCTACTCATTTTGTCTGTCCATCTAAGAGCACATATTTTGATAACTTAGGTAATTTTCTATATCCTGTTTTTTTGGGTTTTTTTTTCATTTTAATGATATCTGTAGTTATAATAAAACTCAAATAGTGCAGCGCTTTCCTTTGATTCTTCTTTTCTCGTTATAAACTCAGTCAGGAAACCTACTATTGGGTAATCCTGAGAGATGACTCCTGTGAAGTTTGCTGAAGTGGTTTAAGAAGTTTCACCTGTCTAGTAGAAAACATCTTTCTGTCTGACAGAATTTACTCCTGCCAGTGTATTTGTATGACTCAGCTAGTCTAATTCAGATTGGTGGATAAGGCAAAGATGTACATTCCTTTCTGCCAGTAATCTGTGGCAAACAGGGCCTAGTGAACAAAGGCGTTTGTGTTTTTCTGAAATGCTACATGAAAAAAAAAATCACAGGAGAAAATATTCAAGGCCTCTGCATCTATCCTGATAACCCCCCCAATAAATATAAGAGTATATATCAGCATATTTATGTATGAATCCAATATGAAGTTTGGTGCCTTTTTGTAAAATATCTTTGGCTAGTAAAGCAGCAAACTTAAGGAAGTAAGTAACAACTACGATGATATTAAGAGTGATACAAAAGTAAGAACTGAAGGACAGCCATACTAGGTCAAACCAAATGCACATTGAAGCTCCTGCCTTTAACAGTGGCCTTTAGTGGGTGCTCAAGGAAGAATACCAGAACATGGTAAACACATAAATATCCAGCTTCCAATGAATTGCAGCTCAAGGATATCATGAGACAAAGGTGATGATAGTGTCTTTGCATTTAATAACCCCCAATAGATTTTCTTCCATGAATCTGTCCACTCACTTTTTGAACCTATTTCACGGCTGAACTACATGTTGTGTGAAGAATTTCCTGTTTATGTTTGTTCTAAACCTTTCATCTTCTGGGTTGTTTTGATACCTCCTGCATCTAGTATTAGAAAATACAGTGACTGGTCTTTCCCTCCTCTCCTTCTCTGTGCCATTCATGGTTTTATATTTCCATCATATCCTCACTCAGTGGTCATTTTTTCTAGGCTGAAGAGTCCTATTAAATATCCTGTGATACAGAAGCCCTACTATAGCTTTGATTGTCTTTGTTGCTCTTCTTTGTAACTCTTTTAGTTTTATTGTATTATTTTTGAGGAATAGGGGGATGGAGAACTGCATACTAGTCAAGATATTAGTGCACCATAGATTCATTCAGTGACGTAATGGTGTTTTCTGTTTTGTTTTCTAATCTTTTCCAAAAAACTCCTAGCATTTGATTTTCAGCTTTGACCACTACCAGCCACTGAACCGGCACTTTCAAAGAGCTGTTGCTGCCTTTTAAAATTTCATTCCTGAAGAGTAACCCTCAGTTCTGAGTCCACTGCTGTGTACATAAAATTACTGTTGTTTTTCACCCAGTCAATTTACATTAAATCTCATTAGTTACTTTATCTCCCAAGAGGTTGGACCAAAAGGTGCTTCTGCAATTCTTCAGTCAGCCCTTGTCTTTACTGTCTCAAATAATTCAGTGAAATCAGCAGACTTCATCAGTTCAGTATTTATGCCCTTTTTCCAGGTTATTTATGAACATATTGAACAGAACAGACCCCAGTGCACATCTCTGTGAGATTCCACTGATGACCTTTCTCTGTTTTGATAACTGATACTTATTTCTACCCATTCTTTGCTATCCTTTTACCTACTTATTTATCTTTGTGAAGATCTCATCTCTCACGCTAAAGCAGCTTAATTTCCTTAAGAATCTTTGCTAAAAGTCTCTGTGAATGCCTTTTGTGAACCCAAGTACTCTGTATCAGCTAGAGCACCCTGGTACACATTCCCATTTACTCCTTCGGAGAATTCCAGCAAAATTGTGAGGTTGAACTTCCTTTTCCAAAAGCTGTATCAGCCCTTTCCCAGTATAAGTCTACCTTATTGTTACATTCAGTACTTTATTCTTCAGAATAGTTTCTCCCATTCTGGAGCTTCAGGTTTACTTGTCTATGGTTCCTCAGATCTCTCTGGAACCCTTAAAAAAAGCTGGCATCATATTTGTCACCATAGAGTATAGTGGTATGGAGGCTTGTTCACCAATACTTTCCGTGGCCGAAATATATTTTATCTGCTAAAGTACACCAGACCAATTTCCATTAAAATGATAATATGTATGTTTATGCATACACCTAGGGATCATTGATAAAATTTATAAGTCTATAAGATTAATAGTGATTGGAAAGTTAAAATGCAACAGTGATAATTTCTATGCAGCTATCATCGTGTCTTGAAACAGATATGCTTCCAAGTCAATTTGAACAGTTTTGCGTTTTGTAGATGACACCTAATGATCAATGTTGTGGAAAATAAATACAATATTTCCATGTTTTAAATGACATTCTTGCAGGTAAAAGATGAAGATTTAAAAGATCTCCTTTATATGGAATAACCTGCCTACTTCACGTGTATGTTCCAGAGCCAACAGGAGTCTTTTTCCCAACTAATGTATATATATTTTTTGTTATAAAACCGACTGATAATTATGATGCCAAACATAAACTAATTTAGAACAATGACTATGCTTACATGGTCTTTTATGGGTGGATTCATGAGTCGTTAACAAAGACTCTGAATAAACCTAAACTTACTCTGTTTCAGTGTCAAATTGCATAGGTGCCATATAATTCTAGTTAACACAACATGGAAACCAAAACTGGGCAAATTAGTCCAAACAGAGCTTTATCATAATGCAGCTGCTTGTCTTCAGAATAACTAGAAATGTGAGCAGTGTCATCTCTTACTGACCTTCAAAAAAACCTAAACAGTGCTATATGTAATCAAAGAATAAATTTTATTGTAATTTCACTCAGGAGAGGTGCTTCCGGGGAATCTGAAAAAGGCAAATGTATTCATAACTGGAGTAATTTGTCCATTGAAATATTATGGATTCTACTGGTAATATAGGAAGTTCTGCTGTCAGTCCATCAGCTCAACAGGAGGATTTCTTTCCCTTTCCCTTTCCCTTTCCCTTTCCCTTTCCCTTTCCCTTTCCCTTTCCCAGATACTGTGTGGTTTTATTTCTTTATGTTTAGCCCTTTAGTAGAATGCAAAATCCGGTGTTTCTCAGCAGTTCTGTTCATTCTTCATCCTCTTTTCAGGATTCTAGTGCTTTGAACATGCAATTGAATTGAAATGCTAAAATATTTAAAGCATCATATAGGTATTTTAAAGACAAATGTGCAGTCACCAGATGTCAAAAGGCACAAACAAAAGGCAAGGGATCAAAATAGCTATCTGATGCAGGCGAACAAATATCCAGGTATGCCTGCCCTTCAAATGGAAAACAGTTGAATACCAGTGGTTGAGACAGATGGCAGTGCAGGATTGGTTAGGAGCAGAGATTCAAATTCGAATATTACTCAGTAATGATTTTATCTCTTATACTACAATAAATGAGTAATCTGCCTAATATATATCCTTGGAAGAACTGGCTACTGCCATTTTGCTACTGCTAGGGAGACAGGGATTAAAATTTCTGAAACAAAATAAAATAATTATTGTTGAGGATTTTAGCTCTAAATTCATTTATGCAAAACCAGAATGGAATGCATCAACCTTTTCTTCCAGAAGGTGCTAAAAACACTACTCAGAAGCTTGTGAACCAGATCAGAGTTTTCTGCTCTGTTTTAATTTCTGCAGTTACATCTTCTATTAGTCTGGAAAATCAGACATTACTACATAATCCTCCCTTATGAGCATCTATAGAGCCTTCCCTCCTTTTGAAATCAGCCCTGAGAGAAAATATAAACCGCAGGAAAACATGTGAGCGATTAGAAAGAACCAGAAAAGGTCAGAAAGTGGTAGGCAGTCACAGAACATACAAAAAGGAAAAGGAGTAGGAGGAGAAGAGTGTTAGCAACACCACAACACTTGCACCAGTTGGAGAGAGAGAGAGAGTCTATAACACGTTGGATATCTGGATGTTAGATCAAGTGACAATTTGACTGAAATGTAGAAATGCAGAAGAGAAGTTAAGAGATTGTAAACTGGGACTCAAAAAATATCTGCAAATGTTCACATTAAATTTTGAGCGGATTAATTTTGATCATTCTCAAGTCTCTATCTTGCATTTTCTTTCCCTGAGTATTTCAAGTGAATTTTATCAAGAAAAATCTTTGGAAAGATGTTTTTCAATTAATCAGGCTTCAATTTTTATAGAATGAGAATGCTTTAAAATTCATTTCACTCAAGTATTTTCATCAGAAAGTCAGATATGAGAATTAAAAATAAAGTAATAGATACCCTGATGCTTGATTATATGAACCAGTTCGGCCTGAATTTTACAATTTGTATTTTGAGTGGAAAGACAGAAAGTACATAAAATACATTAAGTCTGTGTCTGGAGGCTTTGTAGATCCCAAAACAGGTAGCATTCTTTAATTAATAGTTACAAATTATCTGTACTGTGAGCTGCACCACTAGGATATATACAGGGTATTTATTATACTCTGTACAGCATTGAGCTGGTGGAACTTGTGCTGTCCTATATTGATCCTTTTGATAATCTTTGCTTCTGGAAGCTATTCATAACCTGTTATTTCTTTCTCTCCATCATCTCCAATACCTTCTCCATCTTCTCCCTTCTAAGCTTGAGAACTTCAGCTGTCTCTCCTCTTCCACTACACATGTTGAAAGGGCAGTAAGAATTTGATGTCACTTAGTGCCTTAAGCTTGCCCCCAAACAGTGCATGAATAAGAGCCATAGCAGGTGCCACTTCACTGCTCCTTTCCAGGAGCAGTGTGTGGTCAGCATTATGCTGGTGTGAACTCGCTTAATGTTTACCATGGTGGTTTGTCACCTTAAATATTAATTTAAACATTTAGAAAAAAAATGGTTTGTGTTTAATTATTAAGGAAGTAAATAAGCTGTCCATAAATTTATTACAGGAAATTCTTCAGTCTTCTCCTTCATCTTTAGTTTTGCCTGCTGTTGACTGCAAGGCTACCCGTTATCTTTTGGGCTTTCTTCAGGAGTCAGTGGATTGGAAGTTAACAAACATAACTAATCTTGATGTCTCTCAGCTAGAAGTGAATACATCTAAACCAAACTTATTTGTGGTACAGCTACAACCATTTATCAGGTAAGAATCTGTCATAATTAAAACTGACCCAAATATATGCAAGATTTTTAAAGCTTTTTGAAAATATCTGTAATATTCAGGTTAATTTAAATATCAAAATGGAAGTTTACAGGGTCAGTAATGTTATTTTTCTTGCAAGTGTGCATTCAGTGCTTTTTTTTATGTTCTCTGATGACCTTACCAGGTATAATAGCTGAATTGTGTTGAGAAAGTCAATCAGGCATTCCTCTTTTGCCTACTTCATTTTATGAGAACAAAGGGACAACTAATAAAATTAAATGGCAAAACACTTATAGCAGAAAAGCTGAATTACTTTATGCAACACCTGATTAACCTGCAGAATTAATTGCCAGAAGGCATTCCAGAAGTCAAAAAACTGTCAGGATAAATAAACAGACAAACAAATATACAAACAAAGTAGAAGTTAATGTCAATAATGAGACTAATTTTCAGCACACTAGAAGGGACAGGGAGGCTATAATTCTTCATGTGTCCAAACTTATGGCAATCATTATCTAATGGAGGTAGAGAGAGACTATTCCTTCAGGTAACTATTAGTGTTTGATTGCTATTTCTAGGGCTTTCACAGCTCTGTGGCTTGTCTGGTACAGAACACTCTTGGACACTGGATATGGATCACTGACCTAACCTGGAATGGCAGCTATTGTTATCATTTCAGCAGAAAGCTGTGCAGTTCCTATGCATTCATACCGAGTACAAGCGATGGCAATGGTACATTTAGGAAATATTAGACGTGGATATATTGAGTCCCTCTGCCTATCTTATGCTGCTCTTCTCTCTTCCTAAACTGTTACTTGGGCATCAGTACATGTTAGTATATGGTGCATGTATAAATGGACCTTAAGAAAATACAATTGTAGCTATCATGTCACTACACAAATGATACCCACACTTGATACCCATTCTAAGGAGCTCATGTACACATGTTAGACCGGGGAGGGGGGGGCAAAGGCAAGAAAGGCTGAGAAAAGGATGGCCAAAATAATATCAATAATATGGCTTCTCTGCAGCTAAGGAAGTTTGATATTTTTGAGGAATCAGCTGAAGATGTGGTCCTTGTTGCTAATTTCTAACTGAATTTGCAGAAGAAAAAGCTTATGAATAGAAAAGAGAATGGTGGAGGGACTTTGTAATCTGGCACTGGAAGTGACACCTTTATTAGTCCATATCTATGTACACTTCTGGGTAACATTATTCTTCTCTGTAAAAGATTTTTAATTATCTTTCTCCCATTCTCTTTGTAGTAACTTAAATGATGTTTTCACCCTGGAAGCAATTGCTGAAAATGGTAAGCAGTGTGACCAAGATATTACTAACATTTCATCAATTAAGTCTGTGTTTTTTCTTGAACAGATTGTATTCTCTAGAGTTTCCCAGGTTTTACTGTAATACTAGCACTACTATTTAAAGACTTTATTTTCTCCCATCTATAGCACTTATAAGTAGTCAGTTAGCATAGTGCTTAACTGAATGACTGATTCAAAATCCACTGAAAGGGATACAGCTCTGTATCAGACCTGATTTGTAATTATAATCCACCCCTGCTCCAGTGATAGGCCTTTACACAGACCCTGAGATCCTTCCAATTCAGAATATGAACCCTACATCTCAGAGCAGCTTGGACTGCCTCCTTGGATCTTTCCTTTGCACAATCCTCTGGAGATGTCAAGCTCATCTGGTGGTTCTGAGGTCTTAGTCTCTCAACAGAGACCAGGTGATTGAATGACTAGGAAATGGTTTTCTAATCTTTGTAAAATAATGCCAATGACTTTCACAGCCTTTGATTTTAGAATTGTTTGTTGGTTTTGCAGGTATTATATACAGCTCATTAAGGATGATTCTCTCTATACAATTCTATAATAAACCTTTTCATACCTGATATCTGGCTGAAAAAGAGTTACCATACACTGAGAGACATCTGACTTTTTGTAGGGCTTTTGCTTACTACTCTAAGTTAGAGACCATGTTATAAAGTCTACAAATCACTGTAGTGGTTGTTTCAGTGATACACATTGTGCAGTGGTTAAGGCAGATAATTAAGCAGTTTTCCCTTCCTGTCCCCAGGAACTGTTAGGCACGAAATAACCTTAATTGCTCTAAACATGAGCTTCTTTGTTAATAGGCATTTGTCTATTTGTCATCAGCTGCATAAGTTCAAGCATAAATTAATGAGGAAACTGTGGGATGATGGAAGAACAAGCTATACCAACTTTCTGGTTAGTGTGAACTAGCTGTTATCAGGAAAGATATGTATGGATCTGGGAAGACATGCCACTTTGTATGGCTAAGTGCAAAATTTTGACAGTATTCTGAGTCTCAGCTGTGCTCTAGAAAAGTGGAAATGTGGGCGAAATCTTCACCTTCTGGTACTTTTGCCAAAGCAGCCACTGAATGCATTGCTGAATAAATCCTGGAAATATCATCAGTAGGAACTTTTAATTCAAATGAAAGTTACTGAGCCCCTGTTCCTTAAAATTATCCCACTGAAAGTCTGTGCAGCTGATGGGACAGAATCCCAGAAGAATCATTCCAAATGTAGTAGTAGAGGGTCCCAAACACAGCTTTCAAATCATGCATTCTGATCTTTTTCAGGCCTATGTTCTGTTAGCAGCATTACCACAGTCATTTGCCAAATATTGGTATCAGGAGACCCTTCAAGGTCATAACTGCTTGCAAGGTCATTAGTTATAGGTATTTGTTATGGAGTGACTGCTGTTACATCCTATCTGGATAAGCAACAAAAAATATCATTTGTCACATACCTGTAACATGACAAGTGAATTGTTAGCCCATAAATATTGCCTGTAACTTTTTTTACAATATCAACAGTAAAACCACAGAAAAACACTGCAGAACTGTATGAGGCTGCCTAGTAGTTCACAAAGCCTTTTATTTTTGCCACTGCAAATTCTTTCCTTTTCAGTGTAGAGGGTTTAAAATCTGATGTAATATAATGTTGGAGAAATCTCTCCTGCTGTTTTACTTCATACAGGTAGCAAACTCTGTAAGATGAAACAAATGGGCCCAGATTCTGCCCCAAGGAAAAGTGCTGTTCTGAACTGTGTAGAAGCTGGAGTAAAATGAGACACACTATGAAATCCAAACTGGACTTCAGAATCCAAACCCGCTCAAGATTCAAGGGCTTCAGGCTTATTTCCAGTCTCTCCCTCCCTATATCTATGGATAGACAGGCATGAAGTATTTTCTATAAAATAGTTACTACTAAGATTCACCTCTACTCTCTCTTTCTTGTAGTAACAAGCTTTTGGGGGAGCAGCTCCTCCCTTTCTTAGCCTTCATACAACCAGAGGATACTTTTTTGTGTTCTTTTACCTCTCTTTGTTTTTCTTTATGTTTCTGTTCAGTATTTTTTCTTTCTTTCTTTCTTTTGCATGAGTTTTTTTGCCAGTTTTCCTAAATGTTTCCCTTCTCGGGAGAAGGTTTTCATTCTGTCATGACAGTCTTACCTGCTGAATTCAGCATACCTCAAAGTCAGTGGCAAAGCTGCCTATGACTCCATTTGCATAACATGAAGCTCTTTAATTGCTTTTGCATGTATTCCTCTTTTCCCTCTGATTCTCAGTCTAGTCATCCTCTTTCTCTTCTCCTGTCCCATATTCTTCCTCTTCTCATGTTGCTCTTTTCTGTTCTCTCTTGTTCATAGTTTATACTCTTCCTTTCTCTTGAGTTTTCTCCTTCCAGAATATTTCTTCCTAGTTTCTTTCTTCCACCCTTTCCATCCATATATAAAATCACACAAAGAAATTATGATAGATTAGAAATTAATAATAGCACTGATCCTGCAGTTCCCTGGTGAAGTTCAAGGGATGTGTCTCCAGTAAGTGAGAAAGGTTTAATCCTTCCATGAGGACACAGAAGCAGGGAATTATGCTAACTAGATGGGGTCATTCTGGACAAACGTTTTATGTTCATAGATCTGCATAGTGTTTCCTTGATTCATGGTATCTAAAATAAAACCTGCGTTAGGATCACTCTGAAGTTACTCTAATGTCAAAATTACCATCTGGAGATGCCTCTTTTTCTGCTACGGAGAGAGTCTGGAATAACTAATGTTCTCATGTAGGCATGTTGTTTAGGTGATTTAAGATAGGGCAGACAAATCTAGGCCCTTTGCCTTGAAAAACTTGCAAATACTTCATAAGTAATGTGGACTACATGGCTTGGGGGAGTTTTGGTCACAGGTAAATGAAGATCTATATCAACTTTATGGTCATAAATACGCTTGCAGCAGCTTCTCTGAATGAATGCATCGCCTCTAGAATGTTCTGAAAGGCAAGAGTTAAGATTTTACTGGTAACTATAGTTACACATAACTCATTATTGAAGTGAAATGGAAATAATGTGTGATTTCAGAATGCAATCAGTTGTTTCAATGAAAGGAAAAACAGATAAAACCTATGCATTTACCTATGTAGTACTATTCCTTCCACAAATTTTAACTGAGGATCCTGATATTTTTAAAAATAAGTTGCTCTCTGTGCATATGGGACATAAAATTTACATTATGTAATTTCTTAGACCCTTACTCCCAAAATAATTACACTAGTAATGCATAAGCAGTTGTTTTCTGAGCAAGTCTCTGTTTCTCATAGCAGACACTTTTAATAATAACTTTTTAAAAAAGAACTTTACATAGCTGTGATTCTTGACTAAAATGAGGAAATCAATTTGGTAAAAACACTACAGAAAAAAAAATACTTGCACTTTCACAAAAATTAAGCATCTTTCTTGGTCAGGAGACCATAATTGCTATAAGTGTAACGGGTTAAAAAGGGTAATAAAATAAGATCTGCTACTAATACAAGAAAATGAAATACAATTGTTGTAAAGTATACCCTTGAAATCTGAACAGCCTGTTTGTCTGGGTTGAAAAATATCCATTCATTAGAATATTTTGTGGATGAGAAGTGGAAAGACACTGATAAAGTAAATGTTAGTCTGCTGGCTTATTTCTTTATCAGTCTCCATGACAACACTAATAATCATTCTTGATGCACAACTATCCTTATTGTAAGTGTATCTTAATATTTCTGCATACAGCTTGAAAACATTTATGAAGCATAAGTATTTGTCATAACTACCTGTGGTTGCAGAACTAAAAGAGAATCTTTTGTAGAGAGTTCTTTGGACCTTATTGAAAATTCTAGTAAAAGTCTGGCAAGAGAAAAGGGTTGGAAACTCAGGGATTTTCTGTAGTTCTTCTAAATATAAAAGCCACGCTGCAACCCTTTGCTTCCCGACTTGACTTTTCCTTCATTTTTCAGAAATATTCCAGCATAGTTTTACTTTGACCTCCATTGTAGTCAATAGCAACATTTTCCATATCCTGTGGAGGGTACAGAAGCAGGCTTTACCTGTCTTTACCTGTGTCTACCAGTCTTTGGAGTTATGTTTCTCAGTGATCATTTGTTCTGTGTACTTTGTAATTCACAGACTAATACCACTTCAGCATTATTATTTATTAACTGGTCACTTGACAAACAGTACATGCATGCTGCTCCCATCTGTTAATTGATTTCTCCTGCTCCTGCTTTTAATTTTAAAAAGTTCAGTCTTTTAGGTATTTTTCTACTGTACTTACTTGTTGGCTTCAAAATCACCCTTTTATCTCAACTGCTGTAATGTGTTTACTTTGTCTTGTGTGATTGGAACTATGAATTTCTCAAGACACTGAACATATCTTAGCCTGTTTGTAGAAGTTGTCATATAAATGGTACCAGCACCTAAATTGTATAAATAAACTAAATAAGCTTAAACATCTAGCTTGTTACATCCAACGACTGTAGGATTTTATTTTGCTCAACTGAGTCTGTTAAATTATACAAGTTTCTCTTTATAGATAAAATAATTGGAAGACTGATCATGGGTCTACAGGAACGAGGGATTCATTTTTCAGTAATTTATGCTGCAGTGAGACCTTCAAGGGTGAGTAATCTTCAGTGCCTAAAATTGTCAAATTTTTGGCATCTAACAACTTAATATTTACTGAGGAATGCTGTACATGATTTTCAAGATTACACAACCAAGCAATCTATATTATATGAGGTTTTGACCAGAAATGATTGCTTGAATTTTCATGTGCAATAGCTATATCACATAACAGTTGAAGTCTTAACAATCTAAGAGACTACAAATCTGCTACATCTGTAGTTGTCTTTAGAACTTACTAAGTGAGGTAGCGTTAGATTTTTTTTCCATTTAACTCTAATGGTTGTATAATATGTTCTATGTAGAGACTTGGATGACTTATCAGGCTTTTCTCGGTGTAGCTGATTCATGCCTAGACCAGACCAGTGAAGAGTGAATGTTGTTAATTAACTGAAGGCTTAAATTAATTGATGGTTTCATTCCTTTTAGTCAATGTTTAGTATTTACAACTGGAACCCAAAATTCATAATTTGCACCCTTGCTGATAGTCAGAACACTGTTTACAGATGACATCAAATCATGTTAGCAATAAGTAGCAATAGGAAAAAGTTATTTATGCAGAATTATCTGTTTTGTATGAGATACTGGTTGTAATCAAGCAATATTTATATTTTAATGCAATTAAATGGAAGACAGTCATGCCTTGAGGAAAACAGAATGCAGCTCCTGCTGAAGAGAGTCATAGAAGGGATGGACTATATCCTAAAAAGCAGTGACTTTGAAAGGAACTTATCTGTTCTAGTGGATGACAAATCTGAGCTGCCAAGATGATGCTTCATTTAATTTGAGTTTTGAATCCAAACTCAGAATAATGTCAACTGCGAATACAAAAATTATAATTTCCTTGTCCTAGGCAACAGGAAAATTGTTACTGGAATTCTTTGTTTAATTTGAGTGTGAGCACTGCAGACAGGATCTTGAAAAGATGGAGAGATTTCAGGAGGGTAATGTTAAGAACAATTCAAGGCCTGGAAAACTTACTGTAAAGGGGTATGGAGTGAAACCTATTTAGGTTATCAAAAGAAGAGTAAAAGTCAACTTGACTTCTGTTTATAGGTTTTCTTTAAACGAAAAATGGATGGCTTTCTCAAAGGTGTTCTGTGTTCAATCAGAAATGATCTGGCTTTTTGCAGGGAAGTAGAATCTTGAACCTCTGGCTATCCATCAAGGTGATCAGAATGGCACTTTCAGACCCTAGGCAAAAGGCTAGTTTTACTGAAGGAAAACAAGAACTTTCTTCAATAATCTACCTTACAAATCTTATTTCCAGAGATGGGTTTTCAAGATGAGAGTTAGAGTACAAAGGCAGAGTGTAAGGAAGCTCACACTGCTATTCTCAGTGCTGTATATTTCTTGTGGTAAAGGAGAGGACTTGAGTCTCCAGGAGTTCTGACCTGCTTTTCTCATAAATACAGCATTAATTTTTTATGAAGATACCCCCCACCCCCCACCCCCCAAAAAAGTTATTGCAGGTCATTACTGTTTGAAATGAAAGGGAGATGGCCATTCTTAGCTGCAAATGTGCATTTGGAACTATCGGAATGAAAAATATTTTTAATTAATGAAAGAATTGGAGTCAAGAGCAGGAATTTTTGTAGCAATTTTAAAAGTCTGTTGAATTTTAAAATCCATACATATTTCAACAGGCTTTTTAAATTAAAGTAACTTAGTTTGAGAAACTGGAACACTTTTAAATAATTAAAGCAATTTATTTTAAAATATTCTGCATTTTAAAAACTAATCTATTTTAAAATTTTCTTAATTCTTTAAGTTCAAGCCCATATAAAACCACTTGACTTTTTTTTTCACAATAATTTTAAGTTACTGCAGCACATTTAAGGTTATCAGCTTCTGTACAGAGCTAGGAGTGGCAAAATGAAAACTACCTTTGAGGGTTGATCTGCCTGTACATTTACATATAACCTCTTCTCGGTGTGTATTGCATATCTTTCCCTGTGCTTGAACTACTGAAGATGTGAACTGTTTTGTAACCATAAGCTAAAGCACAGATTCCTTCTGCTTAAGCTATAAAGACTATATTCTATGATCTAGGAGTTACAGGCTCACTCCTCAGTGATAACCAAGAAGATCATTATATATGGGAAGTAAAGACTGATCATATGGGAAAAGATTTTACATTACTCAGTACATTTGAAGCTACTCAGTATGAAAGATTTGCATTTACTAAGTGGCTTTTTTCCCACTGATGAAGGAAATGAGCTTTAAACATGACACTCTTTTTCAAAAAAGGACAGCTCCTTCTGATCAGGTAAATTCATTTTATGCAATGAAGCTCCCAGACACTAGAGCTAAGAGGTTATTTCTCTCTGGATAGCTCTACCTTCTTGCTGATGGACAGTTAATGACTTCAGAGCATCTTCTTGTTATATCCATTCATCTTTCTGTTGTCTCAAAGAGAGAAAAACAGCTGTGAGAAATGCATATATTGAACAAGATTTCAGACTGGAATTTGCCTCAGAAAGTGAATTAATGGGATAGGAAGACAAACTCTCCTGTGATGGAGTCCCTTTTCTAACTTGTTGAGGAAGAGCTATTTAGTTTAGTCAGTGTAGCCACAGAGATCCCTTTAGGTTATAATAGTTATCAGTTAATAACTGCAGTGCAAGATGGGGATTTATTCAGGCTAGTTCCTGTTCTGCTCCAGTGTCAAGATTTGAAGTTGGTAGACAGAATGTTAAGACCCTGAAAAAGAGGGTATTTGCTGACCTACATGAAATGGTTTCACGAACCAGTTGATGATTCCTCTGAATATCGCATTCTGTCATAAAAGAGCTGCCTTCCTCCAACAAGGCAATTGCCAATTCTTACGGCTCTTTGCCTTTGTGGTCTGGCTGAGTTGCTCTGACACTGAGAGAGTGATTTGTGTCAGCTAATTTTGGACATCTGAAATATAAATGTCTACATCTGAAGTCATCAACTAAGGCTCTCCTTACAATCAATGGAGAGAAATAGGTGTTTTTCGGGTGTGACTCCTCTGACCTATTTTGTAGTTGTCTGCTGCAGGATGAGACAAAACTCACCCTATGTAATCTGATTTCTCTCTGAAAACCATAAAGGCAGTCCACATGCTTAGATCAGCTCTCTACATATAGTCAGACAACTCTTACTCAACATTTCTCATCTTTCTGTCTATTAAAAAAAACTTGAGGAAGTTTTGTAATTCCTCCCAAGACTTGAGGAATCTCTTACCAAGACCTTTTACTCCTTGAAACTCATTTGATAGCTTTTTTCTTTAGGAGAATCAAAACATTCTTCAATCCTTGTTTCACTCTTGCATCTGGAAGTAGTTTTCCTTCCAGAGGCAACATTTACTGTCTTACTCAGTCCCCTGAGACCCTGGGGATGAAGGAGTGCTCTCAGCTCTAATGAACAAGACAAGGAGAGGCACTGGCCCAAGCTACCATGCCCTGCTGCCTCCTCTCTGAGCAGAGCATCTGCTCGTGTTCTGGAACTCCCAAAGCCTTGTAGGGCAGGCAGATATGAAGAACAAGGATTCAGTCTAACCAAAGGATGTTATGTGAGTCTACTCTGCCGTTTTGTCACCAGCCAGATCTCACTCGCATTAGTTGTTGAGGAAATAACTTCTATGTTGTCTGGTGAATGCTTACAAGCTCCTCACACCACTCATAAATGGACTATGATCAGTTTCAGCTAACATTGAGTTCTCAGGAATATATGAGTTTTTGTGTTCCTGGAGACTGTGATCGAAGTCACCCCTCCTACTTGAGCATGGGGCTAGTTAGTTTTGGTTTGTGGTTGTAATGCATAATTTCGCCTGTGTCATTGTAAGACTGCATCATAAATCTCCCTTTGGAAAGGTTAAAAAGGCTGCAGTGACTGAAAGATTGACATGCCTTGACTCAATCATAAATCTCATTGTGTTTCCCACGCTTCAGGTTCTCTTAGTGTCCATGTCACATTTTTACAAGTTTACTCCTCAAACTTCTCCAAGGCAGTTTTATAGTTGGTGTCTTTTCCTGGTTTAGCTGAATGCTATTAAAATCACCATGCAGAAGAAGCACATATTGCCAAAAGGAGATTTATGGCCACCTCCCAGTTGATATTCATTTTTCTGACTCCACTTTTTACAGATGCGTTTTGAAGTGCTCTTTAAACCTTCTCCTCTGCCTTCACATTTCCAGATAATTTCAACTACACTGGGCTTTTGACTGCTTCATTCTTCATTTTTCAAGCTGCCTACTTCAGGTAGCTTCTTTTGGACCTTTTTGTTGAATCTTTGGTCCCACTCAGAGCCCAGCATCCTGAATTATATGAACTTCTGATTAAGGGGATGTTTTTAACTGTTTAAGATAATCAGACATTATAATGGAAACTTTCCCATGAATCAGATCTTAGCAAAATGGTTATAATGCCATTTGCTAGAATTGGAGTTGTAGGGTGGGTGTCCTCATGCATCCCTGAGTATGAGAATTTCCTTATTAATTTACTCTTGTATTCTTCACATTTGAAGGAGCAATTATAGTTTGATATAGTATAATAAGGCATCAGTGCTTCCAAACTACAAGAAGAAACCATTGGAATTGCTCATCCTTTCGTCTTCTCCCTCCAGCTTGAAGAGTTCCATTATAATAAAAAATAAACTTTAACTTGTAGGTGAGGAATATGCACTTAATTATTTCCCAGCTAACTTAGTTTTTTCTACTGATTAGAGCTAGAGTCATTTTAAATAATTACAAAAGAACTGCTTGAGGCTGGTTGAAGCCAGTTGCATGTCACTCCAGAGGGGAAAAAAAAAAGAACATAATAGTCAAATTATCTTGGAAACTGAATTTTGAGGAGGTGAGAAATGCTTGCTAGCAATTCTCTATGATTCATTCCATGTATTAGTGTGGAATTCAGGGAAATAACTACAAGCTAATGTTTTACCTTTAACCCTAGACTTTGCACTACTCTTTTCTAGACAAAGACATTAAGATTCACTTAACTTAAACATTTTGGTAAGTTTATTGTTTGCTTTGTATTTATGTTTTATATGTGCTTATTGACATCCCTGGGAAATGGAGGGAAAAACAGAACTAAACTATTTATTTTTATTTGGTCAGAAGAATTTTTTTAAATCTTCAGTTGCTTGCATAGCTGGAGCCTCTTTGTATAGGGTTCCATATAAACCAAATTGGAGACTTACAAGAGAGTTTAAAACTAAAGACCAGGAAAGCTGACAGGGTGGTGGAGGTGAGAAGAGATACAGGTGAAAGTTTGTAAAAGCTCTGTCTTAGAAAAAAAGAAAAGACAGAAATTGATAAAATGCAGATATAAAAACTGAAAAGAATATTCTTAAATATACATTTATATGTAGACAGACATCAGTCAGATCAAAATTAAGGTATAAACCTAAAAATAAGATAGAATATATAGAATGCCTAACTGTAAAGAAGGATATTAATATAACAGGCATGTTAAAAACTTTCTGGAAGGAAAATACCAGGAAAATAATTATATAAGAATAACAGAATAGATCAGTAAAGGAGTGCTGCTGTATCTTAAAGGTAATTTGGATTCAGGGTGAGAAAGATAGCTATTCGAGGAATTACCAGAGAGTCTTGGAAGACTGAGACTGTACAGAGCATCCAAATGATCTGACTTTAACCTAAAGATACATAGACATGTACCTGTGATTTGGTGAATTGTCCTCTAAACTCTATTATGTTGACTGACTTAACTGACCAGTAGCCTAAACACAAGCAGACAAGAAGACACTTGTATTGTAGACATTTAAAGTTTAGTCAAGAGAATTCTACCTACATGTCTAAATAGAAAAGCTTTTGCATTGTACTGTATTCACACAAATGAAATAGTGACTGCTCTCTGAAATGCTACAGGAGGCAAGAGGCTGCAAAGAAAACAAGCATAATATTTCTTAGAGAGAGACTTCATAAAGGTCATGGCAGAATATCATGCAGAGGTTATGTTTTGAGATTCTAAGTGAATGAGTGTTGGAACAACTTCTCAGAAATCCTACAAGAGAAGAAGCAGCTTTTAATTATGAACAGTATCCAGGACCTGTTCAAGATCGAGGTCAGTACTCATTCTGTAATAGTGACCATTGGGTACTTAATCATAAAGGAAGGAAGAAGTCCAGAATATCCACCATAGAAACATTTAATTTTTAAAAAGAACTATACAGAAAACCAATCTTGTAGAAGGGAAATTAAAATCATCAGCTAAAAGAGTAAAACATTTGTAAATAGAGTAGAAACCGTTTAAAGAGAATATATTAAAAGCTCAAACTATATGTAAATCTGTGTTTGAAAGACCACTTCTTCAATCCTACCCCTAAGGAAACCTCCCAAACTCTTGCATGGTAAACAACAGAGTGAAAGTGGTGAGGCTAATAGAAGTAAAAAAGGCATGCTTCAAAAAATCAAAGTCCTGTACACATTAAAAAAAAAAAAAGGAATGTAAATTCTTGCAAGTTAAGTGCAAAATCACAAGGCAGACTAAAGAGATTCTGAGCAATAATGTGCAAAAGACATAAAAAATAATGAAAAACACATTAGACAGGGAGTCTTTAACAGAGCATTGGATCTAATCAAAAAGAACTCAGAAAGATATGTGACAACACAAAACCAATTGAATCTGTGCACTGATGTTCTCTGTGGTGGAACATAGAGAAGTTCTCACATCAATTACTTTCTTAGTAATCATCAAGCTTCAAAAACTTTTGCTGTTACTGAGATGGTAGTAGAAGACATTTCAGAACAAATCAATAAAATGAATAGTAACGTATCACCAAAAGCACATAATTTTCACCTAAGAGTTTTAACGAAAATAAAATAAGAAATTGTAAAACTATCAATTTTCATGATTTATAATGTATAATGTATAACTTACAAATTATTTTATTTATATATATAAAATATATATGCAAATATTTTATACATTAATTTGTCCTTAAGCCCAGAGGAGTAATAGGTGGCGAGTGTGACAAAAGGTTTGAAAAGAGGCCGCATATTTCTGGAGAAATACAACCAGGAAGTCATACTAGCCAAACTGGTTAAAACTAAAGTAGAAAAAATGTAGATAGATGGAGAAAATATAACATAGCTTCAGTGTACTTTGAGCTGACAGACAGTGTTCTTTTTTATAACAGAGAGTCATAAAATATGTGGGTAAAAATGATCCCGTTGCTACAGTCTGATTACATTTTTTAAGGTTTTGACAGCATACCTTACTAAAAACTACTAAAGAAATAAATTTTCTTATTGGGTAAGAGGTGGAATTATTTTTGTGCATAAATAAAAAAATTAAAGATAGGAAACAGAGAATAAAAATAAAGGATCAATTTTTACAGTGCAGTGTAATTACTAGTGAAATTCCATGGCGATTTATGTTCATACATGTGCTGTTCAGCACAATCATTAGTAGTATGGAAAAAGGGCTGAAGTCTAAAGGTACTATAGTTTGCTGATTACTGACAAGCTGGAGAAACAACTCACAACACTGAGTTACTGGGTGATAAAATGGCAGATGAAATTCAACATAATGGAAAGCGACACACGTAAGGAGAACCTTAAATATGCATATTACATTGTAATGAGTGGCTGTTACTTCTCAGAAAAGAGATTATGGTGTGACTGTGGGTAGATTTCTTGGAACATCACAGCACTCCAGAGCAGGATGAATAGCAAGCAAAATGTTACTAATTATTTGGAAAGGAAAAGGGCAAAACCGAAAGCTTCAGTTTTTTCACTATGAAGTCCCTAGTGACTGCAAATCTGCAACTGGAGTACTGTGTGTGATTTTGGCCTCCCCATCCACAAAGGGATACAGTAGAATGACAGGATGAAAGAGGGAAATAATAAATTAAGCGATAAATAAAAACTCCAGTAGCATGGACAGGCTAAATGGCAAATAATTATTCACTGTTTCTGGCTGCTGTTCACTATTATGACCACTTACAGGTCATAACACAGGAACCCAAGAGCACCAAATTCCTTGAAACAAATAAAATTAACTATTTTTTGCTTTACACAGTTTTGGATGATAAAAGTACACGAACTTCACTGATTTGGTCAACTGGTGGAAGAAGGATATATCAGAGGCTATTACATATGTTCATTTGAATACAACGTTCAGCTCTGAAGGTCTCTAACCCAAAGATTACAGGAATGAAGGGGGGTATTCTGGGACAAATATCCTTTTTATTTACCCTTTTCTTATTTTTATTCTGCTAGTCACTGTCAGTAGCAGTGACAGTGAGCTTATAGCTAGATGGACCTTTGGTCTGACACAGTTTCGCTAGTCTTATGTCTTAATTTGGAACTGGAAAGTTGGGATATTGACATAGCATTTCTCTGTGATAGGAATGTAAATGGTAATATGTAACTTTTTTAACTAAAGGCCATGAGCCAGAAGAGGCAGCCAACAGAATAAAGAAAGCTCCAGTAAAGGAAGCTTATGGACTTTCCTCTTCATTGTTGCTTATTAGGTTGCTGTAGGATTGCAGCTTTTGAAATATGAAAATTATGGCCACACTGAATTGCTGTACATAAATCACTGTTCTGTTGGCAGTCAGGATAACCATAATAAAAAATGACTGGTCAGCTGGAAATCAGGTATGTGGTGTCCCAAGCCTGGTCCAATTTTCCTTATTTTCAGTGTAATGAAATGGATTGGATCTTTCAAGATCCCTGTAAGTAAGGATCCGTAAGCTGCCTCTGGGACCTCTGAATCCCTTCTACCTAAGAGATGGATGCCTGTTCCTGTTTTGGAGAAACAAGGGGTTAGAAACAGGAAACAATCTCACCCATGCAGAGGGTCACAGCATACATGTTTCTTCCTCATCCTAGGGATGAAATGCAAAGATCTCTGTACTCTGGCTGGATAGCTCGTGCATGTGGTCAGAACAGCCTCGCCCTAAGCACCTAGCTGCAGTACTTTCTTGTCTTCTTTTTCATTGTATGAATTAAATAAACAAAGCTGGAAAAAGATCCTTCTGTTGCAACCACACGGTTGCCCCATGGACTGGCAAAAGCATTTAAATCCTTCACCATTTGATTTCTCGTTCAGTCTCTGTCATCTGTGCTAAAGAAATAGCTATGAGAGGAACAAAGACACACTTTACCACCATATGACATAAAAATTTGCCAATCATCAGTAAAATACAGATTCTTTAGGAGTATTCTGATCCTGGGAAGTGTATGTGTGATCTAAGGGTTAGAGGCAGTATAATAAACATCTAAGTTTTAGTGCATCCATTCTGTAACACAGTTAAGACCAATTAGAAGAAATTGGCATTATTTGATTTTAGTTTCAGCTGCTATTCTATATTATAGCTTTATTTTTACTTTAGAAAATAATTCAGTCATTTTATATAGTCCCACAGAAATTTTCTATTTTAAAAATTCAATATTTTCTGGTAGGAAGACGTTTTGGGGGGAAGTTCTAGATCTACCATATTTGTGCATGTAATAGTTGTACTTTTCTCTACTTTCTGTTATCCTGGCTGAGATCCACTGACGTATTATACCCTTATTCAAAGCCATCAGCTAATGAATTGCTGCCATATGCAGCAGGAAAAAGGTGCCATTGTTATTCATACATTGCTACTGTGCATATGCAGCCATTACATTCATAAATACAGCATACATGCCTCTAAAATTAGAATAGAGAATGATAATCTTTTGTGTAATTTTCAAACATCTTTATAGACTTTAACAGAGAAATATATCCTTGTTGTAGTGATGGGTAGTTCTACTGAAATGTTCTCTCTAAAAGTTACCATTATTAAATACTACAGGCTTTTCCATAAAAATCTAATAACCTGGACTTGCATGCAAGCTATTCACAATTTTTTGTAAGGATTGCACACTAGAACTTCAGCAGACAAAGCTAAGAACTAGGCCAGGGTGCTATTATAGTGTTGACAGATTGTTACTGAAGTGCTTGCATATTAAAATGCAGATTCTTGTTCTTCCCAAGGACCGTATTACCCCATCCCTTGCAGCTGACAAGTTTAAATTCTATAAGATTTCATTCAGAAAATATATGGTATCTTTTACCATTTTGGCTCAGAAAGTTGTCAAATTAGAAAATCAGCTGATTACAGAAATGCATGGAGCTAGTATCTTTTGGGGAAATTAGCCCTGTACAGGCAGATCCCTTAACTCAGAGCAGTGCAATGCTGTACAGTCACCTGAGTTAGCAGCAGCCAAACTGCTGCAGAACCAGAGGCAATAGAAAGAGGGCTCCACAACTTGCCAGGTGGGCCCCCAGACTATTAGCCCTTCTGAGAGCCTGGGATGCTGCAAGAGAAGAGGCAAATTAGCCTGGCACCAGGTTGACAAGACTCTATGCCTTCTGGGATCCAGCCTAGTATCATAGTACTGTATTGATTCATGTAGGCTTACAAGCTGACTCCAAACTAGCATGGGAATCTCTAATATGGGGCTGTAGTGTGACATATATCCTTACTGTCACTAGTAGACACACCCTCAGTAAATATGGCAAGAAACCCATCCTTTTCCTGACAAAATGTCACAGGCCTCTTATGTAACTTGTTTGAATCATTACTGTAAAATCCAGACTTACAAGTTAAACTATAAAGTGATGCCTGACATCAAATTTGATATTACATGCCATATTTTGTCCTTGTTTTGTCCTCATCATCCATAAAAGCCTCAATGTTTACCATTTTAATGCAGCATTGCAGCTGTAGTTGTTCTATGTGTAGGATTTCTGTTTTAACTCAAATGATTGAGTGACTTCACAGATAAATATTTAATAAGTCATAAATTTAAACAGCATCAGTATACATTTTAGTGCACTACAGTATGTAAGTTAAACCTCAAGTATTCTAGCACCTAGATATCTCTGCCTCTGGCACTTTCAGCCAAATCACTGGCAATACCCTGTAGGATAAGGAGGATTTCTTGCCTTTTGATTGAGCAGAACTCTTGCAAGGTGAATCTTAAGTTTCACTTTACCTCCTTACTGTTGAAAACTCCTTCCTTCTCCCCAGTATAAGCTTTCTTTGTGACCTTAACAATCTTCCTTGCTATTGCTACAAAATTTTTGTCAGGGTGTGTGCTGCCAGCAGGAGCAATTGCTTGTGGTTGAATCCACCCCAAGTCAGGCTTGCCCATTACCTGGCAAGAGAAGCTTGGCTATGGGTAAGAACAGCAATCGGCATCAAGTTGTGGATACAATCAATCTCACAGGTATGGGAAAATAAATCTGGTTTTCTAATCCCGCTCACTGATAAGATTAAGATTTCCAGAGTTTAATGTCAAAGTATCATGACAAGGGTCAATAATTACAGGTCACAGGAGTGGCAGTTCCATCCAACTGCTGGCAAGGGCTGTATATTTTGGACTCACTTTGTTTGAATTGGCAGGTTAGAAACTCACAGGAGAGGAAGCAAATTATTAAACTGAGATTGATGACATTGACTGAGATGTGTCTGGAAGGGTTAACTAAGCTTCAGTGTAAACATGGCTATTTTGATACAAACCTGGAAGGGGAAAAATGTTTACCAAGAAGAAAGAAACAGTGGTAATCTCCTTCCAAAAGGTATTTGATGTTAGTTCTAAGATTAACTTTGTCTAGACTTTCTGATGTGGTTTTCATTTATATATATACATTCTAGCTTACATACACTGCTGTCATAAAAATTAAGTGGATTACTGTGTGCAACAAAGCAGAGTAGAAGGGTTTTTTTTAATTGAAAAAAAAAATGCTTGTTTTAATTAACCTTCCCTATCCAGGAAATCCAGTTTGCCAGTATTATTGGCATTTGCCTTGTGATTCAAGCTAGAAGGATAGAGCCAAATTCCCCTCACAAGTTCCTTTAGTGTCTACTATTCTCTGTTTTCCCTGAAAGAGTTGTCAGAAATGGAGATACTGAAAGCAAAGAATGGCATTGTCTCATTGAACACTATTTTTATGGAGAGAATCTGACCAGTGGGTTCTGAATAACATACTAGTAAACCATCATTTACTACAGAAAGACCCAAGGAACTGTAAGAATGATGTGTAACTTTTTAAATTTCCAAATTACTTTCCTTAAATTATTAATGTACTAAATTTTAAGTGTAACAGGTAATACTGTTCATCCCTTCTTTATTTAAGTTAAAAAGAATTGGGAGGAAGGCCCTCCAGTTTTGCAGATTAGTCCCCCAAAGTGCTGGAGGATTAAAATATTAAATATGGGGAGGGGGATTTTTATGGATTCAGATTTTTAATTCTCCAGTGACTAGTCTGTGTCTGGGACAAACAGCGCTGGCAACTCTCCCAGCACTGTGAATAATGCATTTTGGACCCGGCCTGCATATGCCAGTTATGTAACCCACCAGACCCCTATCTAACCTCAGCCCACCATCACATATCTGTTTTTCCTTACAGCAGAAAAGGTTCCTCATCCTTTTTCATGTCTCTCATGGCAACCTGGATTCCACATAAAGACATAAGGAAGTGGGGAAAACAGCCAGTTGGAGTGGGTATTCCCCTTAGTAATCTAAAAATGATGTAAAATATGTGAAGCTCCCATTATCATCATGGCAGAATTGTCTGAAACAGGGCCCAAAATCTAGTGTTAAAACTGGGGAGACTGGCATCAGGAAATACTTTCTGAATGATGCATCTGGTATATTCCTTTCAGAGGTAGTTCTTTTTTACAATGTAAACTCTTAATTCAATTTTTTTTAATATTAATTTAGAAAATCTGATTAACTAAAGGATGCAAATGAGTTTTAAAAATCTGGCAAACAACCAAAACATTTTTTTCATTAGAATAATTGTATTTGGGGTATTTGTCCTAAGTGAAATTCAAGTTGGAGAATTTGAAGGGTAGCAGGTCCTCCCACTGCTATTCCAACTTACAAATATTATGTTTTACTTTCTAAAATCAAGATCTTTTAATAGACTAGTTCCTGCTCTTCCTGAAGTTAGCTGAAAAAGTTTGGTATAAACATCAGTTAAAAGTTGCAGTGAGAAAATAGAAGGAAATATCATAATTTTCTTCAGAAAATTGGGACTATTGTGGCATTTGTGGACATGCCTGTATGTCCCATATATGCAAAAATCCCCTGCATCATGTTAAGACCTTTTCAGAGGAATGATTAGCTCATCACAGCAGCACAGCTCCTCTGCTCTGGATTCTGACCCTCACGTGGTCCCTCTTGCTCACTTGCCTTTACACCATATTCAATTGCACAGAGTAGTCACATTCTCTGTAAACCAAAGTTAAGAGTTCTGTTATACAGCTTAGTGTTGCAAAAGGACCCAACTGTGAAGAAACACTCCTACACATAAATATATAGGCTAACACCACAGATCACATTTATACAGCCCACTAAACTGTGGCCATATATAATAAACATTGCTGTTTTATTGGCTTTTCTAAGCAAAGATCTCCAAATGCTTTCTGATGACTTGAGTAGTCTCCACAAATCACTATGAATTAAAAAAGAGACTATCATTATCTCAGTGGAACTTATATTTTGATTCTAACACAAGTGTCCCAGACTCACTTCTGTGAAAAATTCTGGGAGATGAAATGTAGAATGCCAAGCAGGGGCTGAGTGTCACAGTTCCTGAGTCGTTTTGCTTGCTGATAGAAGTATGTGTCATTGGGCAAGGGAGCAATCCGATAATAATGTCAGCTAGTAATCTTGGCCATATATCCTACAGGGTACTACAGCGCTAGTAATCATTCTTAATAAATGATTGCTAATGACATGATGTACCTCATTTCTCTGCATTCTTTTTTTCTCCCTCTTTCCCTCTAACACATTTACTTGAAAAAAAAATGTTTTACCTAGAATGATACGTCCAGATTACAGAAGCAAGATGGGAATAGTGGCTTATTAGAATATTAATAAAGAAGGGAAAAGAGGCCAAGAATTCCACTGGGCAAAATGACATGCTACTGATATTTATTCCAATGTGTTGGTCAGACTTACAGCTGCTTTACAAAAGTGCAAAATAACATATAATTCACTTCAGTGTGCTAACAAACAGTGTTCTAATGATTCAATACCAACTGAATCACAGAATCACAGAATCGCTGAGGTTGGAAGGGACCCCTGGAGATCATCTAGTCCAACCCCCCTGCTCAAGCAGGGTCACCTAGAGCACATTGCACAGGATTGCATCCAGGCGCGTTTTGAATATCTCCAGAGAAGGAGACTCCACCACCTCTTTGGGCAACCTGTTCCAGTGCTCTGTCACCCTCACAGTGAAAAAGTATTTCCTCATGTTCAGATGGAACTGTCTGTGTTTCAGTGTATGCTTGTTGCCTCGCGTCCTGTCGCTGGGCACCACTGAAAAGAGTCTGGTCTCATCCTCTCGACACCCTCCCTTCAGATACTTGTACACGTTGATAAGATC